>NC_134353.1:277653471-277842361 GCF_048569485.1 Anomaloglossus baeobatrachus | reverse complement strand
AGGCGGGTCGCCGGCCAGAGCGACGGTCGCAGGGCAGATGAGTGCATGTGAAGCTGGCATAGCAATAATTTTCGCTACGCCAGCTATCACAAGATATCGTACCTGCGACGGGGGCGTGGACTATCGCGTGCGACATCGCAGCATCGGCTTGCAATGTCGCAACGTGCAAAGCCCGCCTAAGTCATGTTCCATGGACTCCTTAGTCATGTTCCTTGGACTCCTTTTTTCTCTATTTCCGAACCTTCCATGATTAACCTGTAAGTGAAAGTAAAGAAACACACAGCGAAAAATCCTTTATTTGGAATAAAAGACAAAAAAAACCCTCATTTACCTCTTTATTAATCCCCAAACAACAATCCAGGTCTGAAGTAATCCACACGACACTGTCAGCTCTGCTACATGAAGATGACAGGAAGCACCGTAGAACACGAGCACTATGTGTCCTCTCCACGTAGCACCTGAAGTGAGTCGCGCTGTCACTAGAGACTTCACTCTGCAATGCAGACGTCAAGATAACCAAATCTTCCTATGTTTCTCATTAGAGCCAATGGCTCAATGGTTAGAGCTACTGCCTAAAGCCCACTTTACACGTTGCAATTTCGCATACGATCTTGTATGCGATTTGCAACGCCCCCATGGTATCTGTGGCACGTTCAATTTGTTGAACGTGCCGCACATACGAGTAACCCCCTTCACATGTACTTACCCGTCCATACGACCTCGCTGTGGGCGGGAGGGACATTCGGCGTCACAGCGACGTCACACGGCAGCCAGCCAATAGAAGCGGAGGGGCGGAGCTAAACGGGACGTAAACATCCTCCTTCCTTCCGCATTGTGGGCCGGGAGCCGCAGGACGCTGGTAAGATCTGTTCATCGTTGCCGTGGTGTCAAACACTGCAATGTGTATGCGATGAACGTTTTACCGTTCAATCGCAACCGCATGTACCTGTCAAACACTGCAATGTACCTTACGATGCGGATGTGCGTCACTTACGACGTGACCCCGCCGACACATTGTAAGATACATTGCAGCGTATAAAGCGGGGTTTAAGAAGCATTAGTTCACAAGATGAAGGTCTCGGCCGCCCCAGTAGAGAATTTAATTTATGTTAAATTATAATTATTATTTATTTATAATTATAATTTAATTTAATTTAATTATGCACTGAGGGGAGGAGCCGGACATCAGCTGTGAGCCGCGGGCCACACCTCTATAATCGGAGCAGTTCACGGAATGAGGCTGCATTGCTCTGTCCTCTCTCTTTTCTCTCTCTTTCTCTCTCTTGTTCTCTCTCTCTCTCTCGTTTTCTCTCTCTTGTTCTCTCTCTCTTTCCTTCTCTCTCTTCTCTCTCTTTCTCTCTTTTTCTCTTTCTCTCTCTTTCTCTCTCTCTACTCTCACTCTTTTCTCTCTCTTCTCTTTTCTATCTATTATCTCTCTTCTCTCTCTCTCTCTTTCTCTCTCTTTCTTCTCTTTCTCTCTCTTTCTCTCTCTTTCTCTCTCTTCTTCTCTCTCTCTCTTGTTCTCTCTCTCTCTGTTCTCTCTCTCTTCTCTCTCTCTCTTTCTCTCTCTCTTTTTCTCTCTCCTCTCTCTCCTCTCTCTCCTCTCTCTCTTTCTCTCCTCTCTCTCTTTCTCTCTCTCTTGTTCTCTCCCTCTTTCTCTCTCTCCTCTCTCTCTCCTCTCTCTCTTCTCTCCTCTTTCTTCTCTCTCTTCTCTCTTTCTCTCTCTTGTTCTCTCTCTTGTTCTCTCTCTCTCTTGTTCTTTCTCTTTCTCGCTTTCTCTCTCTTTCTCTCTCTTCTCTCTCTTTCTCTCTTTTTCTCTCTTTCTCTTTCTCTCTCTTGTTCTCTCTCTCTCTTTCTCTCTTTTTCTCTCTCTCTTTCTCTCTCTTTCTCTCTCTTCTTCTCTCTCTTTCTCTCTCTTTCCTCTCTCTTCTCTCTCTTCTCTCCTCTCTCCTCTTCTCTCTCGCTTCTCTCTCTTGTTCGCTCTCTTTCTCTCTCTTGTTCTCTCTCTTTCTCTCTCTCTTTCTCTCTCTTTCTCTCTCTCTCCTCTCTCTTCTCTCTCTTTCTCTCTCTTGTTCTCTTGTTCTCTCTCTTTTGTTCTCTCTCGCTCTCTCTCCTTCTTTCTCTTTCTGTTTCTCTCTCTTTCTCTCTCTGTATCTCTCTTTTTCTCTCTTTTTATCTCTCCCTCTCTCTCCCTCTCTCCTCTCTCTCTCTCTCTTCTCTCCTCTTCTCTCCTCTTCTCTCTCACTCTCTCTCTCTCTTCTCTCTCTCGCTCTCTCCCTCCCTCTCTCTTCTTTTTTCTCTCTCTCTCTCTCTCGTTTTCTCTCTCTTGTTCTCTCTCTCTTTCCTTCTCTCTCTTTCTCTCTCTTTCTCTCTTTTTCTCTCTTTCTCTCTTTCTCTCTCTCTACTCTCACTCTTTTCTCTCTCTTCTCTTTTCTATCTATTATCTCTCTCTTCTCTCTCTCTTCTCTCTCTCTCATGTTCTCTCTCTCTTTCTCTCTCTTTCTCTCTCTTTCTCTCTCTTTCTCTCTCTTTCTTTCTCTTTCTCTCTCTTTCTCTTTCTTTCTCTCTCTTCTCTCTCTTCTTTTGTTCTCTCTCTCTCTTGTTCTCTCTCTCTCTTTCTCTCTCTCTCTCTTTTTCTCTCTCCTCTCTCTCCTCTCTCTCTTTCTCTCTCCTTTCTCTCCTCTCTCTCTTTCTCTCTCTCTTGTTCTCTCCCTCTCCTCTCTCTCCTCTCTCTCTTCTCTCCTCTTTCTTCTCTCTCTCTTTTCTCTCTCTTCTCTCTTTCTCTCTCTTGTTCTCTCTCTTGTTCTCTCTCTCTCTCTCTCTCTTGTTCTTTCTCTTTCTCACTTTCTCTCTCTTCTCTCTCTTTCTCTCTTTTTCTCTCTTTTTCTCTCTTTTCTCTCTCTTTCTCTCTCTTGTTCTCTCTCTCTTTCTCTCTTTCTCTCTCTTTCTCTCTCTCTTTCTCTCTCTTTCTCTCTCTTCTTTCTCTTTCTCTCTCTTTCCTCTCTCTTCTCTCTCTTCTCTCCTCTCTCCTCTTCTCTCTCACTTCTCTCTCTTGTTCTCTCTCTTGTTCTCTCTCTTTCTCTCTCTTGTTCTCTCTCTTTCTCTCTCTCTTTCTCTCTCTTTCTCTCTCTTTCTCTCTCCTCTCTCTTCTCTCTCTTTCTCTCTCTTGTTCTCTCTCTTTTGTTCTCTCTCGCTCTCTCTCCTTCTTTCTCTTTCTGTTTCTCTCTCTTTCTCTCTCTGTATCTCTCTTTTTCTCTCTTTTTCTCTCTCTCTTTTATCTCTCCCTCTCTCTCCCTCTCTCCTCTTTCTCTCTCTTCTCTCCTTCTCTCTCCTCTTCTCTCCTCTTCTCTCTCACTCTCTCTCTCTCTTCTCTCTCTCGCTCTCTCCCTCCCTCTCTCTTCTCTTTTCTCTCTCCCTCTCCCTTCTCTTTTCTCTCTCTTGTCTCTCTCTTTTCTCTCTCTCAGACCTGGCGATGATCAGCTGATAAACAACAAAGAGCCAGCACCAATGTGCACTAAGGCATCAAATATTCCAAACTGCATTATAAAAATTTTTTTTGAGATTTTTGGCAAAAAATTGCAATTTCTTGAGCTGCTTCGCCACGTCACGGCAAATCTCATTTGAAGCAGTCCTACACTAAAATATTTTTATAAAATGTGCCATGCGGCCTCACATATAAATAGCAGAACTGCTCTCAGCAGCACTCACCTGGTCTATTGCAGT
The DNA here is from genome assembly GCF_048569485.1 of Anomaloglossus baeobatrachus. Taxonomy (NCBI): domain Eukaryota; kingdom Metazoa; phylum Chordata; class Amphibia; order Anura; family Aromobatidae; genus Anomaloglossus; species Anomaloglossus baeobatrachus. Next base: position 277,838,638 of record NC_134353.1, on the reverse strand, counting down.
CCCGTACCCATGACTGAGTCATGGCTGTGGGCGGGACAGGTCCAAGCAAATTCTGCATGAAGTATATATATATAGCCTGTGGACAAAACCTGATGACCCAATGTGAACAGTCACCAAACGCCAAAATCTATACAGATGGAATACATCCCAAATTGGGGTGCATAGCAAGGTGGAGGTCAACCACCGACCAATTCAACAAAGAAACAACAAAGAGCCAGCACCAATGTGCACTAAGGCATCAAATATTCCAAACTGCATTATAAAAAATTTTTTTGAGATTTTTGGCAAAAAATTGCAATTTCTTGAGCTGCTTCGCCACGTCACGGCAAATCTCATTTGAAGCAGTCCTACACTAAAATATTTTTATAAAATGTGCCATGCGGCCTCACATATAAATAGCAGAACTGCTCTCAGCAGCACTCACCTGGTCTATTGCAGTCCCGTACCCATGACTGAGTCATGGCTGTGGGCGGGACAGGTCCAAGCAAATGCTGCATGAAGTATATATATATAGCCTGTGGACAAAGCCTGATGACCCAATGTGAACAGTCACCAAACGCCAAAATCTATACAGATGGAATACATCCCAAATTGGGGTGCATAGCAAGGTGGAGGTCAACCACCGACCAATTCAACAAAGAAACAACAAAGAGCCAGCACCAATGTGCACTAAGGCATCAAATATTCCAAACTGCATTATAAAAATTTTTTTTGAGATTTTTGGCAAAAAATTGCAATTTCTTGAGCTGCTTCGCCACGTCACGGCAAATCTCATTTGAAGCAGTCCTACACTAAAATATTTTTATAAAATGTGCCATGCGGCCTCACATATAAATAGCAGAACTGCTCTCAGCAGCACTCACCTGGTCTATTGCAGTCCCGTACCCATGACTGAGTCATGGCTGTGGGCGGGACAGGTCCAAGCAAATGCTGCATGAAGTATATATATATAGCCTGTGGACAAAGCCTGATGACCCAATGTGAACAGTCACCAAACGCCAAAATCTATACAGATGGAATACATCCCAAATTGGGGTGCATAGCAAGGTGGTCAACCACCGACCAATTCAACAAAGAAACAACAAAGAGCCAGCACCAATGTGCACTAAGGCATCAAATATTCCAAACTGCATTATAAAAATTTTTTTTTGAGATTTTTGGCAAAAAATTGCAATTTCTTGAGCTGCTTCGCCACGTCACGGCAAATCTCATTTGAAGCAGTCCTACACTAAAATATTTTTATAAAATGTGCCATGCGGCCTCACATATAAATAGCAGAACTGCTCTCAGCAGCACTCACCTGGTCTATTGCAGTCCCGTACCCATGACTGAGTCATGGCTGTGGGCGGGACAGGTCCAAGCAAATGCTGCATGAAGTATATATATATAGCCTGTGGACAAAGCCTGATGACCCAATGTGAACAGTCACCAAACGCCAAAATCTATACAGATGGAATACATCCCAAATTGGGGTGCATAGCAAGGTGGAGGTCAACCACCGACCAATTCAACAAAGAAACAACAAAGAGCCAGCACCAATGTGCACTAAGGCATCAAATATTCCAAACTGCATTATAAAAATTTTTTTTTTTTTTTTTTTTTAGCTGACACTATTAGTCGAGCGGTGAGGCCGGCTTTTTACCGCCCGGCTGGGTAACTATCAGTTGCTGCTGTCAGACAGGAGTCTGCACAGAAGTGTGTAGTTTTTTTTTTTTTTGCACTGATGCATCAGCTGATTGTAAAAAAAGCCGTTTATACAATCAGCTGCTGTCTCATGTGATTCAGGCCCTTGAACCTGACACATCATTTGATCGCTTTGCCTTCCAGCAAACCGATCAGATGATATTGGATCTGGATTAGACGATGCAGGACCCTTGACCCAGGATTACTGCGGAGGGGTTCTTTATTTCAATGAAGATGTAGTCACTAATTGTGTTGTGTTTTATTTCTAATAAAAATATTTTTCTGTGTGTTGTGTTTTTTTTTATCTGTACTAGAAATTCATGGTAGCCATGTCTAATATTGGCGTGACACCATGAATTTTGGGCTTAGGGCCATTTGATAATATACAGCTAGCCCGAACCCCATTATTACCCAGCGAGCCACCTATCACCAGGGCAGCTGGAAGAGTTGGATACAGCGCCAGAAGATGGCGCTTCTATGAAAACGCCATTTTCTGGGGCGGCTGTGGACTGCAATTTACAGCAGGGGTGCCCAGAAAGCTTGGGCACCCTGATCTGATTCCAATCCCCAGCTGCCTAGCTGTACCTGGCTGGACACAAAAATTGGGCGAAGCCCACGTCATTTTGTTTTTAAATTATTTCATGAAATTCATGAATTCATTTAAAAAAAAAAAGGGGTTCCCTATATTTTTGGTTCCCAGCTGGGTACAAATAGGCAGCTGGGGGTTGGGGGCAGCCCATAGCTGCCTGCTGTACCTGGCTAGCATACAAAAACTTGGCAAAGCCCACGTAATTTTTTGGGGAGCAAAAAACTCCTGCATACAGTCCTGGATGGAGTAAGCTGAGCCTTCTAGTTCTGCAGCTGCTGTCTGCTGTCTGTCTGTATGGAGGAGAGCAGACAGCAGCTGCAGAACTACAAGGCTCAGCATCCTCCATCCAGGACTGTATGCTGCAGGGAGAGGCAGGGGGAGCAGAACTACAAGGCTCCGCATGCTCCATTCACTAGTGTATGCAGGAGAGCAGACAGCAGCTGCAGAACGACAAGGCTCAGCATACTCTATCCAGGACTGTATGCAGGAGTTTTTTGCCCCCCAAAAAAATGACTTGGGCTTTGCCATATTTTTGTATGCTAGCCAGGTATAGCAGGCAGGTACGGCTTCCCCAAACCCCCAGCTGCCTATTTGTACCTGGCTGGGAACCAAAAATATAGGGAAGCCCTTTTTTTTTTTTAATTATTTCACGAATTTCTTGAAATAATTAAAAAACAAAAAGACGTGCGCTTCGTTCAATTTTTGTGTCCAGCCAGGTACAACTAGGCAGCTGAAAATTGGAATCCGCAGAACAGGTTGGCCCGAGCTTTCTGGGCCCCTCTGCTGTGAATTGCAGTCCACAGCTGCCCCAGAAAATGGCGCTTTTGGATCATTGTTTGGTATGATATATCTGGCGATATGTCGTGGGGGTCACGTCGCTGTTGATGCACATCCGGCATCGTCAGATATATCGTACCGTGTGACACCTATGAACGAGCAGAAATACTCACCTTCTCGTTCATTGTTGACATGTCATTCATTTTCATAATATCGTCCCTCCTTCTGTGCTCCGGTTGTTCGTCGCTCCCGTGGCAACCCACATTGGTCCGTGTGACACCCCAGGAGTGACGAACACAGCTTACCTGCGTCCCGCCGGCAATGCGGAAGGAAGAAGGTGGGCGGGATGTTTACGTTCCGCTCATCTCCGCCCCTCCGCTTCTATTGGCCGGCTGCCGTGTGACGTCGCTGTGACGCTGAACGTCCCTCCCCCTTCTGGAAGAGGCTGTTCGCCGCCCACAGCGACGTCACCCGGGAGGTAAGTATGTGTGACGGGGGGTTAACGACTTTGTGTGCCACGAGCAACTAATTGCCCGTGACGCACAAAGGACGGGGGTAGGTGCGATCGCTCGTGCAATCGCACGATTTATTGTCCTGTGTGATGCCCGCACAACTCCATGAACATAGCCTCTTTGATAAATACCATAAAAATTATTATATTGGGTCCACTATAAGAAGGACTCATATCTCTGAAATTGTGCAACAGATTTGAAAAAGAAAAAAAAATAATGGAATACTCAAGAGAGCAGCATGAGTAACATAAAGCAAACACTGGTATCTTTTGACTTGGCGATAGGTCTTCCTCCAAGGATAGTCCAGAATTACGATATTGATGAAGTATCCTTAGGATAAATCATCAATTTCAGATCAGATGGGTCTAATGCGGGCTTTACACGAGACGATATGTCGTCGGGGTCATGGTTTTCGTGACGCACATCCGGCATAGCGCACAACGTTGCCTCGTGTGACACATCCGAGCGACGCAGTATCACTCACAAATCGTGAGTCATGTACTCGTCGTTAACTTTCATAATATCGTTTATTTTCATGGGTGCAGGTTGTTCATCGTTTCCGTGGCATCACACGTTGCTCCGTGTGACACCACGGGAACGATGAACACAGCGTACCTGCGTCCCGCGGCTCCCGCCGGCTTAATGGAAGGAAAGAGGTGGGTGGGATGTTTACATCCCGTTCATCTCCGCCCCTCCGCTTCTATTGGCCGGCTGCCGTGTGACGTCGCTGTGACGCCGAACGTCCCTCCCACTTCAGGAAGTGGACGTTTGTCGCCCACAGCGAGGTCATCCAGAAGGTAAGTGCATGTGATGGGGGTTAAACGAGTTTGTGACGGGGGCGAGTACGATCGCTCGTACTATCGCACAATAGATAGACTCGTGTAAAGCAGGCTTAACACCTGCCACTTCCACCAATCAGCTCTTAGGAAGTTCAATATTTGCTGGAACAGGACAGCTCAGTACAATATGCAGTGATCATTTACAGATATTACAACACATACAGTGCTGGACAAAAGTATTGGCGCCCCTGCAATTCTGTCAGATAATACTGTTTCTTCTTGAAAATGATTGCAATCACAAATTCTTTGGTATTATTAACTTCATTTAATTTGTCTTCAATGAAAAAAAATAAAACAAATTGTCATAAAGCTAAATTGGATATAATTCCACACCAAACATAAAAAAGGGGGTGGACAAAAGTTGTGGCACTGTTTGAAAAATCATGTGATGTTTCTCTAATTTGTGTAATTAACAGCATCTGTAACTTACCTGTGGCACAGGTGTTGGCAATAACTAAATCAGACTTGCAGCCAGTTGACATGGATTAAAGTTGACTCAACCTCTGTCCTGTGTCCTTGTGTGTACCACATTGAGCATGGAGAAAAGAAAGAAGACCAAAGAACTGTCTGAGGACTTGAGAATCCAAATTGTGAGGAAGCATGAGCAATCGCAAGGCTACAAGTCCATCTCCAAAGACCTGAAAGTTCCTGTGTCTACGGTGCGTAGTGTCATCAAGAAGTTTAAAGGCCATGGCACTGTGGCTAACCTCCCTAGATGTGGAAGGAAAAGAAAAATTGACGAGAGATTTCATCGCCAGATTGTGCAGATGGTGGATAAAGAACGTTGACTAAAGCCTGCTTTACATGGTACGATCGATTGTGCGATTTCACAATCGATCGTACCCGCCCCCGTCCTTTCTGCGTCACGGGCAAATCACTGCCCGTGTCGCACAAAGTCAGTAACCCCCGTCACACATACTTACCTCTCGTGCGACCTCGCTGTGGGCGGCGAACGTCCACTTCCTGAAGTGGGAGGGACGTTCGGCGTCACAGCGACGTCACACGGCCGCCGGCCAATAGAAGCGGAGGGGCGGAGATGAGCAGGATGTAAACATCCCGCCCACCTCCTTCCTTCCACATAGAGCCGGCGGCGGCCGCGGGAGGCAGTGAGCTGGTCATCGTTCCCGTGGTGTCACACGGAGCGGCGTGTGCTACCACGGAAACGATGATCAACCAAATTAAACGATATTATGGAACCTAACGAGCAGTACCCGACTCACGATTTGTGAGCGATACTGCGTCGCTAGGAGGTGTCACACAGGCCGGCATCGTCAGCGATGCCGGATGTGCGTCACAAAAACCGTGACCCCGACGATCTATCGCACGATAGATTGTCTGGTGTAAAGCAGCCTTAACATCCAAACAAGTTCAAGCTGCCTTGCAGTCCGAAGGTACAACAGTGTCAACCCGTACTATCCATCGGCGTTTGAATGAAAAGGGACTGTATGGTAGGATACCCAGGAAGACCCCACTTCTTACAGCCGAGACATAAAAAAGCCAGGCTGGAGTTTGCCAAAACGTACCTGAGAAAGCCTAAAACGTTTAAGTAGAGCTTTTTGGGAAAAGCTATCAACATAGAGTTTACAGGAAAACAAAAGAGGCATGCAAAGAAAAGAACACGGTCCCTACAGTCAAACATGGCGGAGGTTCCCTGATGTTTTGGGGTTGCTTTGCTGCCTCTGGCACTGAACTGCTTGACCGTGTGCATGGCATTATGAAGTCTGAAGACTACCAACAAATTTTGCAGCATAATGTAGGGCCCAGTGTGAGAAAGCTGGGTCTCCCTCAGAGGTCATGGGTCTTCCAGCAGGACAATGACCCAAAACACACTTCAAAAAGCACTAGAAAATGGTTTGAAAGAAAGCACTGGAGACTACTAAAGTGGCCAGCAATGAGTTCAGACCTGAATCGCATAGAACACCTGTGGAGAGATCTCAAAATGGCAGTTTGGAGAAGGCACCCTTCAAATCTCAGGGACCTGGAGCAGTTTGCCAAAAAAGAATGGTCTAAAATTCCAGGAGAGCATTGTAAGAAACTCATTGATGGTTATCGTAAGTGGTTGTTCGCAGTTATTTTGGCTAAAGGTTGTGCTACCAAGTATTAGGCTAAGGGTGCCAATACTTTTGTATGGCCCATTTTTGGAGTTTTGTGTGAAATGATCAATGATTTGATTTTTGTTTCATTCTCTTTTGTGTTTTTTCATTGCAAGCAAAATAAATTAAGTTAATAATACCAAAGAATTTGTGTTTGCAATCATTTTCAAGAAGAAACTGAGTATTATCTGACAGAATTGCAGGGTGCCAATACTTTTGGCCAGCACTGTATTCCATTCACTGTAATAGAATATGCCACTGCATGGTGTACAGAGTGAAGATGTTCTGAATTCATACACTGTACTTCTGTTGGCTTTAGGATCTCGTAAGTTGACTGTTGAGACTGGCAAGATATCTGATATTAATGACCTATGCTAAGAAAAGATTATCATAATTAGTGATAGGCGAATAGTAACTATTTGGGTTCGGATTTTTCGTCACGAATCCCAAAGTACTATTCCGGTATTCAGCACGAATAATGAATCTAATGCAAGTCAATGAGGAACCCGTGCATTTTTCTGGGAAAACTTTGTGAAAAATGCTCAGGTTCCTTATTGACTTGCATTAGGTTCGATATTTGTGACGAATAGTGATGAGCGAGCATGCTTGTTACTACTCGGTACTCTCACGAGTATCACTGTACTCGGTCTACTCGGCGGGGACCGAGTAATCTCGCGATACTCGTGCTGTACTCGTGGTCTTCATTTCTGCATGTTAGCGCTCTTTTGAGAGCCAGCCCTCATGCAGGGATTGGCTGGCAGACCACTGCAATGCCACAGCCCTGTTAGTTGTGGAATTGCAGTGATTGGCCGGCCTGCACAGCGTGACCGAGCCTTTATACCGGCGGGCGCGCTGTGCTCTGCTCACAGCTATCCAGACAGTCAGTGCAGGGAGAGTGTCGCTGCTTCAGGGAAAGGTTTGCGGCCCTTTATAGCTATTTCCGTAGCAGGGCTGCAAACAGTGTGACCAAAAGTCCTTCTCAGGACTATTCTAGTTGTATACAGGCAGGCAGGGTATAGCCAGGTCGGAGTACAGTAGCAGAGTCCTTCTCAGGACTATTGTTGCTGTATACAGGCAGGGTATAGCCAGGTCGGAATACAGGCTAGTGACCAAAAGAGTCCTTGTCAGGACTATTGTAGCAGTATACAGGCAGGCAGGCAGGCAGGGTATATAGCCATTCCTAGTGGTGACCGTATACCAGCCTTCATCATATCTGGGGCTGGTGTACACAGTCTAAAATAGTCCACATAGTGTCAGAGTTCTCATTAATTTTTGCTCCTAAAACCTGTTAGGTTCTTAGTGCGTCCGTGCTTGCATTTAAAAACCGCACGTGTGTGCCTGTCGGTGGCAGCGTACAGGTGCACTTGTGTGCGTTTTTACCAAACTATTATATAACGCACAAGTGTAGTGTATAATACACGTCAGTCAGCAGTGGCTGATAGTGTCAGAGTTCTCATTAATTTTTGCTCCTAAAACCTGTTAGGTTCTTAGTGCGTCCGTGCTTGCATTTAAAAACCGCACTTGTGTGCTTGTCGGTGGCAGCGTACAGGTGCACTTGTGTGCGTTTTTACCAAACTATTATATAACGCACAAGTGTAGTGTATAATACACATCAGTCAGCAGTGGCTGATAGTGTCAGAGTTCTCGTCATTAATTTTTGCTCCTAAAACCTTAGGTTCTTAGTGCGTCCGTGCTTGCATTTAAAAACCGCACGTGTGTGCCTGTCGGTGGCAGCGTACAGGTGCACTTGTGTGCGTTTTTACCAAACTATTATATAACGCACAAGTGTAGTGTATAATACACGTCAGTCAGCAGTGGCTGATAGTGTCAGAGTTCTCATTAATTTTTGCTCCTAAAACCTGTTAGGTTCTTAGTGCGTCCGTGCTTGCATTTAAAAACCGCACGTGTGTGCCTGTCAGTGGCAGCGTACAGGTGCACGATTTGCACAAACTTTGATATAACGCCCAAGTCTAGTGAATACACGTCAGCACAGCATTGCAAAATGCGCAAGGGCGTTGGCAAGGAACAAGGAAGTGGACGTGATGGTGGTGCAGACAGAGGCCGAGGTCGTGGGCAAGCTCTAATTTCGCCACAACAAAGGGCCACATCTAGTCGCTCGCACGTCCTGTCCCAAATTCTTGGGGACCGCAGCAGTACACCGCTCTTGAACCAAGACCAGTGTCAACAGGTTGTTAGTTGGATAGCGGATAATGCTTCCAGTCAGATTGGCACCACCACAAACACTCTGTCTTCCACACGGTCAAGTGTCAGTAGCCGTGATACTGCACCGCACATTTCAGAACCTGATCCTCCTTCCTACCACAAGGCTGAGTACACGTCCTCGGACATTACTGATCCCACACTTGGACACTCGGAAGAGCTGTTCACGTTTCCATTCGCACATTCTGGCCTCTCGCCAGCTCATGTTGAAGTGGGTCATGAGGAGATCGTATGTACAGATGGCCAAATATTTGAGCAGCCATGTTCTCACGAAGTTGGCAACGTGTCTCAACAAGGGGTGGACGATGATGAGACACAATTGTCAGGAAGTCAGGAGGAGGAGCAGGGTGCGGAAGAGGAAGACGACGTGGTGGATGATCCAGTAACTGACCCAACCTGGCAGGAGGATATGCAGAGCGAGGACAGCAGTGCACAGGGGGAGGGAGGCGTAGCATCCCAACAGGCAGTAAGAAGCAGGGTGGTGGCTCCAGGCAGAAGTCAGGCAACCGTTCCCCGGAACAACAACACGACACAAGGTGCCTGTACAAATGTTAGGTCTTCCCGAGTCTGGCAGTTTTTTAAGTTGGCTCCAGATGATTCTAAAAAGGCCATTTGCAACACCTGCCGTGCCAGCATCAGCAGGGGTACCAAAACTAGCAGCCTGACCACCACCAGCATGATCAGGCACATGTCAGCCAAGCACCCGACTTTGTGGGAAGTACAACAGAGTCGAGGAGCAGTGCTTGCTGATGTCACTGCTACGTCTTCGCTGGTTGTGCATGCGAGCCAATCCCCTGTCCATGATGCCTGCGAACAAGCCTCCTCCGGTCCTGCACCTGCAGTTGCCTACGCAGAAATAACACCATCATCAAGCACGTCCTTGTCCCAGCGCAGCGTTCAGTTATCCATTCAGCAAACCTTTGAATGCAGGCGCAAATACACTGCCAACACCCCACATGCCACAGTTCTAAATGCTAACATTTCGCGACTGCTTGCGCTGGAAATGTTGCCTTTTAGGCTGGTGGAGACAGAAGCATTCCGCGACCTGATGGCGGCAGCTGTCCCACGTTACTCGGTCCCCAGCCGCCACTATTTCTCCCGGTGTGCCATCCCCGCGTTGCATAACCACGTGTCACAAAACATCACACGTGCCCTGAACAACGCTGTTTCACCCAAAGTCCACCTAACCACAGACACGTGGACAAGTGCTTGTGGGCAAGGCCGCTACATCTCGTTGAAGGCACACTGGGTTGATATTGTGGAAGCTGGGACCCAGTCTGAGCGAGGGACGGAACACGTCCTTCCCACACCAAGGTTTGCAGGCCCTACCTCAGTCAGTGTTTCACCCACACTCTACAGCTCCGGAATGTCATGCTCTTCAGCCTCCTCCTCCTCCTGCGCATCCTCATCCACTGTACCCTCCACACCAGTCCCAAGCTGGAAGCACTGCAGCACTGCCTCGGCGAAGCGGCAACAGGCTGTGCTGAAGCTAATCTGCATAGGTGACAAACCCCACAATGCAGAAGAGCTGTGGACAGCTCTGAAACAGCTGGCAGATCACTGGCTCACACCTCTGAACCTAAAGCCAGGAAAGGTCGTGTGTGACAATGGCCGGAACCTGGTGGCGGCTTTGAGGCGAGGCCAGCTGACACATGTTCCATGCGTGGCCCATGTGCTCAACCTCGTGGTTCAGCGGTTTCTAAAGTCATACCCAGAGCTGTCTGATCTGCTGGTAAAAGTTCGCCGCCTGTCTGCACATTTTCAAAAGTCACCTACTGCTTCAGCCGGCCTTGCCGGCTTTCAGCACAGTTTGCATCTTCCGGCTCACAGACTGGTGTGTGATGTCCCCACGCGTTGGAATTCAACTCTGCACATGTTGGTCAGGATATGTGAGCAGAAGAGGGCAGTTGTTGAGTACCTGCATCACCTAAGCCGTCGGGAAATGGGTCAAACTCCACACATAACACTTGAGGAGTGGAGATGGATGTCCGACCTATGTACCATCCTCCAAAACTTTGAGGACTCCACCAAGATGGTGAGTGGTGATGACGCCATTATTAGCATCACCATACCGCTACTCTGCCTTCTAAAACGGTCTCTGCTCAAAACCAAACATGATGCATTGCAGGCGGAGCGCGATGAGTTGCAGCAAGAAACAGTAGTCGGTGTGGGTGATAACACACAGCCCAGCCTCGTCTCATCACAACGTGCAGTGGAGGACTATGACGAGGAGGAGGATGAAGACATGGAGCAAATCTCCGGCCAAATTGAGGATATGACATGCACACCAGTCATATCCTCGGTTCAGAGTGGCTGGCCAGAGGACAGGGTAGATGAGGAGGAGGAGGAGGAGGAGGACAGCATGTTCAGTCAACGTGTTGGTCAGGCTACTGAAGTCCTGGCTGTTAAGAGTCTGGCGCACATGGCTGACTTTATGGTAAGCTGCCTGTCTCGTGACCCTCGCGTTAAGAACATCTTGGCCGACAATCATTACTGGTTGGTAACACTGTTAGACCCACGCTACAAGGAGAACTTTATGTCTCTTATTCCCGAGGCGGAGAGGTCAACCAAAATGCAGCAGTTCCGGAAGGCCATAGTCACGGAAGTAGGCAAAGCATTCCCCTCACAAAACGATAGCGGCATAGGTCAGGAATCAGTGGACAACCAAGGCGTACAGCCGAGAGAGGCACAAGTCCAATCCGCCAGAGGTAGGGGAACAGTCTTTAAGATGTGGGACAGTTTTCTCAGCCCCTCACGTACCACAGCCCCTGAGGTGCGGGGTAGTGCCACAAGAAATCCTAAGTTTGCCCAGATGCTCAAGGAGTACCTTGCAGATCGAACAACTGTACTCCGACATTCCTCTGTGCCTTACAATTATTGGGTATCCAAGGTGGACACGTGGCATGAATTGGCTCTCTACGCCTTGGAAGTCCTGGCCTGCCCTGCCGCTAGCGTTTTGTCAGAGCGTGTTTTTAGTGCCGCAGGTGGAATCATTACAGATAAACGCACCCGCCTGTCAACTGAAAATGCTGATAGGCTGACTCTGATCAAGATGAACAAGGGTTGGATTGGGCCAGACTTCACCACACCACCAGCAAATGAGAGCGGAATTTAAAGTTTGTAACGGGAATTTGCCATGTACCTCCAGTCACCCATGGGTACACACTTCTGGACTTTGGATAATCGCTGGACTGCTCCTCCTTCTCCTCATGTGCCACCATGATGACCGTTACAAGAGTTAGGCCTTTGTTTCAGGTATACCCCCAGTGGTAAATTTTTTCGCCCATTCTTTGCAGAATGGACATTACAACGACAGGAGACCCGCTCCTTTGCAATGGGAACAATGTTTTGAGGCCCTCATGCACGTCTCTATCCAGGGACAACGTGGAGCCTCCCAATTTTTGGTTGCCCTGCCAAAGGGCTATACTATAATACACCTACTTCCTGACAATGGACACTTAATGTTTTGAGGCCCTCATGCACGTCTCTATCCAGGGACAACGTGGAGCCTCCCAATTTTTGGCTGCCCTGCCAAAGGGCTATACTATAATACACCCACTTCCTGACAATGGACACTTAATGTTTTGAGGCCCTCATGCACGTCTCTATCCAGGGACAACGTGGAGCCTCCCAATTTTTGGCTGCCCTGCCAAAGGGCTATACTATAATACACCCACTTCCTGACAATGGACACTTAATGTTTTGAGGCCCTCATGCACGTCTCTATCCAGGGACAACGTGGAGCCTCCCAATTTTTGGCTGCCCTGCCAAAGGGCTATACTATAATACACCCACTTCCTGACAATGGACACTTAATGTTTTGAGGCCCTCATGCACGTCTCTATCCAGGGACAACGTGGAGCCTCCCAATTTTTGGCTGCCCTGCCAAAGAGCTATACTACAATAGACCCACTTCCTTCCAATGGGCACTTCAGGTTTACAGGCCCTCATGCACGTCTCTATCCAGGGACAACGTGGAGCCTCCCAATTTTTGGCTGCCCTGCCTAAGGGCTATACTACAATAGACCCACTTCCTTACAATGGGCACTTCAGGTTTACAGGCCATCATGCACGTCTGTATGCAGGGGCATTGGTGAACCTCACAATTTTGGACTGCCCTGGCAAAGGAAAATACTACAAAGACTCAGTTCCTCAAAATGGGCACATTAGACTCAGAGGCCTTTATGTACGTCTCTTCTCAGGGACATCGGAGTGCCACACAATGTTTTACGTAAAATCTTTCATGTATTGATCTCAAAAAGTAACATACATTAGCTCTATCTCACTATTGGGTATGTGCCCTTAACATTTCCGCCATGAAAAATCATTTTGGTGTCATTTTAGAAGGTTTTCTGGTGAGTCCGTAAAAATGGCGTAAAACGCGGACAAAATTGTTCACAGCTGTGACTTTTGAGTGATAAATGCTTCAAGGGGTCTTCCCCATGCTGTTGCCATGTCATTTGAGCACTCTTCTGAGACTTTTGTGCCATTTTTAGGGTTTCTACATGCTGCCGGTGGTCATTTCACAAAAATACTCGGGTCTCCCATAGGATAACATTGGGCTCGTTGCTCGGGCCAAGTACACGAGTATCTTGGGAGGCTCGGCCCGAGCTTCGAGCACCCGAGCTTTTTAGTACTCGCTCATCACTAGTGACGAATACCGGAATAGTACTTTGGGCTTCGTTACGAATAATCCAAACCCGAACAGTTACTTTTCGATCATCACTAGTTATCATTAGTTGTTGTCCTGGACAAATTCATAAGGAAACAAAAAATGTTTCTGCTCATTTAGAAATATGCAAATCAGAGTAACAGGTTAAAGTCATGGGGCAGGCATTTTGTAACATTCTTCCTAATCACTTCTACACTAAAGCGAGCTTTACACGCTGCGATATCGGTCCCGATATCGCCAGCGTGGGTACCCGCCCCCATCTGTTGTGCGACACGGGCAAATCGCTGCCCGTGCCTCACAACATCGCCCAGACCCGTCACACATACTTACCTGCCCGGCGACGTCGCTGTGACAGGCGAGCCGCCTCCTTTCTAAGGGGGCGGTCCGTGCGGCATCACAGCGACGTCACCTAGCAGCCACCCAATAGCAGCGGACGGACGGAGCTGAGCGGGACGTAACATCCTGCCCATCTCCTTCCTTCCGCATAGTGGCTGGGAGGCAGGTAAGGAGAGCTTCCTCGTTCCTGTGGTGTCACATGGAGCGATGTGTGCTGCCGCAGGAACGAGGAACAACCTCATTACTGCTGCAGTAACGATTTTTGAGAATGGACCCCCATGTCACCGATGAGCGATTTTGCACGTTTTTGCAACGATGCAAAATCGCTCATCGGTGTCACACACAACGGCATCGCTAATGCGGCCGGATGTGCGTCACCAATTCCGTGACCCCAACGAGTTTGCATTAGAGATGTCGTAGCGTGTAAAGCCCCCTTAAGGGTGAGAAGGCACTTTGCATTCACCTACTTGCAGTTCAAAACTCACCTTTTGGGCTTAATTGATTTGACCAAAGTTGCCTTTTTCTGAACTTTAGCTCTGAAAACGCATGTGAATTTACCGCATTTTTGATGCGTTTTCAGCCCTTTTTACATGCGCTTTCACCAGTGTTTTGACAGATGCGTGTTGAACATCAAGACACTGCCTAATAAAGTTTAAACAGTCAAAAAGAATGAAAAAAGAAAAAAAAAGAAAAAACTATATTAATGGGAAAAATAATGAAAATAGATGTAATTCATAAAATTATAGCGCTAATATACATTTTATTGGAAATATAGCAATAAATGCATATTTTTCATAAATTTAATTGTTGGATTTTGTGTGTGTGTAAAGGCACATAGCAAATCATTATTTTGATATCCAAAAAGCATGCGTTTTGGTAGTCCAAAACGCATGTTTTCTGCACTGAAAAAGCAGGTAAAACGCAGGAATTTGAGGGAATCTTGGTTTTTGCCATTTCTCATTGACTTCAACGTTAGCAAAACGCTGCAGAAATGGCAAAAACAATTGACATGCTGCTTCTTTGAACACATGGTTTTTGCCACAAAATATGCAAATTAAAAGCAGTGTTTTAAAACGCAAAGTGGGGTCTGGAAATCACATTTATCCATAGAATATCATGGAAACGCAAAACGCTTGCCATTTGGCATGAAAAAGCTGCTTCTCAAAACGCTGCAGAAACGCAGGTAAAAACGCAAAGTGCGTTCTCACCCTAAAAGATGGTTTATATTATAGATTACACAATCTCAGAATTCTTGATAAGTTATAAATGGATCGGCCCTTTGTTTGGGTCCGCTTGTTTCATTCTCAGCAGGTGCTGCATGTGGATGCATTTATATCCTGTCAAAATCCATATACCATGGCTGTACAGTACAATGACTGCTCAATCAGTATTCCTTGTCACCATACTCATTAAATAAAATAGACTTTCCAGTTTATTTTTATCAGGTGACTCACTTCATTTTACAATTTCTATGTCAAATGGAAATTGTTGATAGCTGTAAATACAAGAGGTCCAGAGTCCAGACTGCTGATCATCAAATCTGCCTGTTCATGCAAATGCTCAGAAGGACAGGAAAAAATTAAACAAATTTTCCGTATTTTTTGGATTATAAGACGCACTTTTCCTCCCAAAAATATGAGAGGAAAATGGGGAGTGCATCTTATATTCTGAATGTAGCTTACTGGGGATGGTGGAGAATGGTGACAGGAGGCAGGGGCGATGCTGCAGTGTTGTGGGCTGTGTGCTGTTGGGGCTGTGCAATGGGCGCTGCCCTGTGTGGCAGGCGGCGCTGCTCTGTACGGCGAGGGGCGCTGTTCTGTGCAGCAGGCGGCACTGCTCTATGCGGTGGGTAGTGCTGCTCTGTGTGGCACTGCTCTGTGCTCCGTGTGGCAGGTGGCACTGCTCTGTGCGGGGCTGCTAGGTGTGGCGGGCAGTGAGGCAGGGACTATCCTGAAGACATTGGCGGTGTGGGCGTCAAATAATGGCGGTCTTGGCTCAAGATTTCATCTGCGCACACGCCGCCTCCGGCCCATTGATGTCCCAACAGCGAACTTAAGGAAAATGGCGCCTGGAGGTGGTGCATGCACAGATGAGATCTCAGCTTGTCATTGAGCTGATAACTCAAACTGCCCACGCGTCAACTACAAGCGCCATACTTTTGAAGCCCGCACCGCTGACATTTCCTAGATGTTTTCTCTGTCTCACAGTGCCGCCGAGCATCTGGGACACCCGTCGTACCGCCTAGCTTCACGACCACCCCTGCCTCCTGTGACCCCCGCTCCACCACCACTTCTGGGCCCCCCCAGTAAGACACCACCGGATTAGAAGACGGACCCCTTTTTTCTCTAAATTTGGGGTGCGTCTTATAATCCGGTGCGTATTACAAAATTAAAAATGTGGTATCTTCTATTTAGGAGCCTGAAAAAGCTGTATGAAGCACCCAAAGATCCAGGCACAGGCACCAGACTTCTCTCCCACTACCTCAGATGCATCAGTTTGAACTCTGTCATCATCAATACGAAGCTGATGCAGTCCAATCCTATGGTAGAACAGAGAGAAGTGGAATCCCTGGCTTCCAACGTTTTGTCACTTAGACCAAAGGAACCCCAGCAAAAGACTGTGCAATGATGCCACTGTATTTTGCTACCTGCGCTGGACCCCTTTTGAGTGCAGGACAGAAGAGAATTCAGTGTGATGAGGGACCAAATTAAGTGAGGATATACTTTTGTGGGCGTGCACTATTACATAGAGGGGTACAGTGGGGGGATTTTTACTAGGGGAGGTATTATTATTAATGGGGAATAAATGGGGGGAATTTTTAATGTGTAAGCATTATTACTGAAGGGAGAACTCTGGGTGGGATTAATACTTGAGGAGGCACTCTGTGGGCATTTTTATTTAATTGGACAGTTGTCTGAAGGGGTAAGTCGGAATTAGGTGGGTATGGTTCTGGAAATGTGCCTTCGTTACAACTTCTGTAGGTACCAGTCATCAAGAAACTACCATAGTCATCTGGGCAAGGTGAAAGAGATAGGAAAAGTGAATGACTCCGATCAGAAAGAATTTCAACTGTAAGTCACTATACATAACTGTACTGTAGTCGTATCATAAAATCATAGAATCATAAAATTTTAGAGTTGGAAGGTACCTCCAGGATCATCTTGTCCAATCCCCTGCTCAATACAGGATTCACTAAACCATCTCAGACGGATGTCTGTCCAGCCTCTGTTTCAAGACATCCATTGAAGGGAAACTCATCACCTCTCATGGCAGCCTGTTCCACTCATTGATCACTCTCACTATCAAAACGTTTTTTGAATATCTAATCTGTATTTTCTCCCTTTTAGTTTAATTCCATTGCTTGTTGTGTTTCCATGTGCAAATGAGAATAAGGATGATCCCTCTACACTGTGAGATCACTTTAGATATTTGTAGACAGCTATGTAGTCTCTTCTTAAGCGGGGTTTACATGCTACGATATCGTTAATTAATTATCGTCGGGGTCACGTTGTTTGTGACGCACATTGGGCGTCATTAACGATATCGCAGTGTGTGACACTTATGAGCGACCTTAAACGATCGCAAAAGCAGACAAAATAATTTGCCGCGGAGAGATCATCCTGAATCAAAAAATCGTTTTTTTTATTAGCGATGTTGTTCCTCGTTCCTGCGGCACTACACATCGCTCTGTGTGACACAGCAGGAGCGACGGACATCTCCTTACCTGCCTCCACCGGCAATGCGGAAGGAAGGATGTGGACGAGATGTTACGTCCCGCTCATCTCCGCCCCTCCGCTTCTATTGGACTTCTGCCGTGTGACGTCTCTGTGACGCCGCACAAACCGCCCCATGAACCGGCCCCTTAGAAAGGAGGCGGTTCGCAGGCCAGAGCGAAGTCACAGAGCAGGTATGTGCGTGTGACGCTGCCGTCGGCAGCGATCACACAATATCGCACGAACAACGGGGGCGGGTGCTATCGCGCTTGACATCACTAGTAGAGTTGAGCGCGGTTCGTGGTTCTCCAGTTCGCGGCTCGAGTGATTTTGGGGCTGTTCTAGATCGAACTAGAACTCGAGCTTTTTTGCAAAAGCTCGATAGTTCTAGATACGTTCGAGAACGGTTCTAGCAGCAAAAAAAACAGCTAATTCCTAGCTGGCTTTCTGCTGTAATAGTGTCAGTCACTCTGTGACTGACACTATTATGAGATTTCAGTGTATAGTGTGCGGGAACAGCGCATTCAGATCACTGCTGTATGTATAATGGCGATCGCCATTTTTTTTTTTTTCCTTGTCTTCCTTCCCTAAGCACGCGCGTGTAGTGGGGAGGGCCAGCATGTCAGCCAATCCCAGACACACACACAGCTAAGTGGACTTTTAGCCAGAGAAGCAACGGCATGTGTGATAGGATGTCCATGTCACATGTCCCTGCATTATAAAAACGAGTATCTGCCCGTCCGGACGCCATTATCTCTTCTGCGTCCTTGGTGTCAGACATCACTGGCGCAGCTCCGTCCTGAGTCCTATCGCCGATACTGCTGTATGCGCTCCATACACAGTGCTGGACAGCATAGGGATAGCACTTTCTATCAGTCCTTTTAAGGGCTCATACCGGCAGGGTCAGAGCCATAGGTGACAGGTCCTGAAAACAGAGTTTAACAGCTACACAAGAAGACAGCGTCTGTGTAGCTAAGGTCAGGGATTTCCTTGCTGCATATCCCCATTAGGAGGGATAGAAAGGCAGGCTTCCATTCCTCTACCCAGAGACCCACAATCCTGGCACTGTACCCTCCTGTCCTTTGCACACTCCAACTCATTGTTACTAAGCCATTATACTAGCAAACACTGAGTGTACCTAGTGGCATCCTAAACGTGGCTATTGGACTACTGTATAGTCCCACTAGTGCAAAGATATTTGCAGCACCTCTACCTGCATTGCACACTCCAACTCATTGTAGCTAAGCCATTATACTAGCAAACACTGAGTGTACCTAGTGGCATCCTAAACGTGGCTATTGGACTTCTGTTTAGTTCCACTAGTGCAAAGATATTTGCAGCACCTCTGCCTGCATTGCACACTCCAACTCATTATAACTAAGCCATTATACTAGCAAAAACTGAGTGTACCTAGTGTCATCCTAAATGTGGCTATTGGACTTCTGTATAGTCCCACTAGTGCAAAGATATTTGCAGCACCTCTGCCTGCATTGCACACTCAAACTCATTGTTACTAAGCCATTATACTAGCAAACACTGAGTGAACTTAGTGGCATCCTAAACGTGGCTGTTGGACTGCTGTATAGTCCCAGTAGTGCACAGATATTTGCAGCACGTCTGCCTGCATTGCACACTCAAACTCATTATAACTAAGCCATTATACTAGCAAACACTGAGTGAACCTAGTGGCATCCTAAACGTGGCTATTGGACTTCTGTATAGTCCCAGTAGTGCACAGATATTTGCAGCACGTCTGCCTGCATTGCATACTCAAACTCATTATAACTAAGCCATTATACTAGCAAACACTGAGTGAACCTAGTGGCATCCTAAACGTGGCTATTGGACTTCTGTATAGTCCCAGTAGTGCACAGATATTTGCAGCACGTCTGCCTGCATTGCACACTCAAACTCATTATAATTAAGCCAATATACTAGCAAACACTGAGTGAACCTAGTGGCATCCTAAACGTGGCTATTGGACTTCTGTATAGTCCCAGTAGTACACAGATATTTGCAGCACGTCTGCCTGCATTGCACACTCAAACTCATTATAACTAAGCCATTATATTAACAAAAACTGCTGCAACTTAGTGGCATACAAAAAGTGGCTGTTGTACTCCATTTGTGCCCCACAGGTGCCAAGCTATTTTTAGCACCTGTGCAGGACACCCTCCTGCTCTATTTTTAATAAGCTATAATGATAGCAAAAAATACTGCCATTTAGTGGCATCATAGAACTGGCTGTTGTATTTCATTATTGTCCCACTGGTGCCAAGCTATTTCTAGCACCTGTGCAGGACACCCTCACGCACATTTTGCTACGCTAATGTTATAGCAAACTCAGGGAATTCATTGCTGCATTTGATAATTCAGAGGGATAGAAAGTGAGGCTTTCTTTAGCTTTTCCTTCTGTTGATAGACAGCATCTCCAAGTCCACACCCGAAGAGCAATTTCTCCTCCACGTGTAAGTGTGGAGAGGCAGCTAGTGCGCATGCGTGTGCCGATTTACCCCAGCTGCAGCCTAACTACAGTGTTTCGCCTAGTGAGTATGCTCAGCCTGACTGTGCCATTCCTGACGCTAAGTCTTCATTTCGGGATACAGCGCATGCTCCCACACTTAGTGTGAAAAGCCTCTTTGCACAGGTACTTGCATTCCGTGCCGGGTCTAAGTCCTGTTTTATGCCGAGACACCATGCTAAAGCTGATAGTCTTTTTTCAGAGACTCTATTTCATGCAACTGACCATGCTCAGGCACTTACTGCATCAGAAACTAGGTCCGGTAATGAACTCTTTGGCCCTGCCCCTGATGTGGGGGGGGCCATATAGACCACAGGGCATCTTGTGTCCTGAAGATGTGGTCAGGCCACTCCCAAATGGCTTGCAGAGGCCTGCCCCTATGACTTGTCACCTCATTATTGATGGTCAGACGATGACTGGTGAGGTGTTTGTGTCGTGGCAGCCATGAGGTCATTATTGAAGTTGCGGTTCCAAATAGGACGCTAGTTATGCCACTCTTGACGTGTCACTCTGCTTTTGTCTCCAGGAGCTGCATTGTGGTCCACCCTGGTTTGGAGCGGACCCAGGTTATAAAACGGGCTGGAGCCAACAAGGAGGTGCGCAGTCTTCTATTATGCTCCGAAAGAGCACACCTCCATGTGTTGAACCCATTGCGGCTTTAGGCCAGAGGTAGGCAGGGATAGGGCGTCGATGCAGGCCACCACCACAGTTGGTAACGCAGAACGGTTAAGACCAGCTCCTGTCCTACAAGTCCTGCTTGTGCAGCCCAGTGGCATTAACAGGCCTGCTGCTGCTGATGCGCCTGCTGTCCACAGGTGTGGCCCCAATGCACACGGTCAGTGTACTCAATGGCCCCTGTGATGTTAACAGGGAGTTCCTGGGCTGGGTGGGCGTGTGGACCCTGTGACGCTAACAGGGCTCCCACTTTCAAGATCCGAGTGGCGTCTAACTCGGTTCAGGCAACTATTAGTTTCATAGCCACACAGCTCTGTATCCTCCACCTAACCTTCCAGTTGCCAACCTCTCCTTTTCCATCTGGGAGCACGGTGGACATTGACTGCTGATGGGGATATATACCTTTCTCTTTCTTTTCTTATTAATTTTCGTTATATACCGCTAACATAGTATATACCACCTTATCCAAATCTGCCAGTCCCACCGTAACAGATGGTGTTTCTTCATCAAATGTTACTTTTGCTTAACCACCAAACCTACGGACAAAAACTTTTTTCCCCTTTCCAACACACCTGTTCCCCTTTCCACCAGCATTTGTCCTTTTTCAACTCATTTGGTATATGACCAAAAGTGCAACTCTGCAGGGACACCATACTCAATGCCATCTCAGCCCAGCAGCCAGCCCTCGGTCCCTCAGATGTGGACAAGTAAAAGCCCATTTCCTCCTATCCATGACAAAGCGTTGAGATTCACTCTGTGCAGCACTGGTGTTTACTGGAAAAGCAGATCTAAGAATCCGTACCACCTTCCGCAGATACTCCTGTATACATGCGTCCCTTTCTATGGCTGGAATTATTTCGCCAAATTTTGTCTTGTACCAGGGATCTAACAGTGTGGCAACCCAATAGTTAGCATTACTTCGAATTCGTACAATCCGAGGGTCATGTTGTAGGTAGTGCAGCAAGAAGGCGCTCATGTGTCTTGTGCATCCAGGAGGACCAAGTCCTTGGTGTGTTGGTGGCAGAGAGGTGAGAATCGTGCCTCCTTCCTCTGCCCTCTCCCCCCAACCTCGCACAACCGAAATGTGAGCAAGCTCTCACTCATCTGCTGAGTCTTCCATGCCCATCCCCAGTTCGTCCTCCATTTCTTCATGGGCTCCTGCACCTTCCTCAACAATTTTTGCTGATACTATGCGCCCTTGTTAATCCCTCTCCCCCACCGTCCCTTGACTTCCGCCTAGGTGCCGCTCACCGTCTGGACCTTGTAGACCTTATTATCCCTTCTGCATATGACTCCTCCTGTACTTCCTCCCCTTCCTCTTGGACCAACACCTGACTCCGAATAATGCATACAGTGTGCTCCATCTTGTAGATGACCAGAATTGTCACGCTGAGAATGGCATCGCCAGTGCTAGAAATCTTCGTCGATATTTGTAAACTGTGTAGAAGGGTGCATAGGTCCTTGATCTGACACCACTCCAGCAGCGTGATCTGCACCACCTCTGGATCAAGTTAGCCCAGGGTATACGTCATACCGTATTTCAGCAGGGCTCTGCGGTGCTGACACAGACGCTGAAACATGTGCAGATTCAAATTCCTGCGTGTCGGAACATCGCATTTCAGGCGTTTAACCGCCAGACCCTAAGACTTCAGGAGCGATGAAAGTTGTTGAGCTGCTGGGTGCGAAGGATGAAAGTGAGCACATAGCAGCATGCCCGCTGCACAAGGCCATGTAGGCCGGGATGGTATTTTAAAAATTGCTGGAGAATCAGATTCAACACGTGAGCCATACAAGGCACGTGTGTCACATTGCCCTGACGAAGGGCCGCAGACAGGTTTGCATCATTGCCACACACGGCTGTTAAGTCACCAACGTAGTCCACTCAATCAATTTGTACTCCGGTCGCCAGGTGACAACGTGTTCCTTTCGTGCATAGTGCTGATGATGGGAAAGGAGTCGATGCCTGCGGTGCAGGTGGACGCAGGTTATGGTCACCCACTGGGTTGCGTTACCTTGACAGATACAGAACCACAGGCTGAATGTAGGTGGTGGGTATCTCACAGATGAAGTACCATCATTCAGCTACAACCAATGGGAAGACACCACACCCTTTTTTAGGCCCCTCCTGTCTGCAGACCACTGCCAGACAAAGCTATGAACCTCTTGTTACTGTTACCCCCAGTTCAGTTTTATGAGTTTGTGTGCTTGTTACCGGACTACTTTTCCTGCTTGCTGTTTATGTACCTCGTTGGCCGATCCGCATTTCACCTTTGCTTCTTTTCTGATTAAGTCCTGGCCATCCCATTCTGTTCCTCTTCCTCAATTAATGTTTTTGACCCTGCATGACTACTATTCTCTGGAACTGCAGCCTTCCACAGGTATTGATCAACTTGGGCCCTGTGTAATTCCAAATCACTGTATAGGGGTTAAAGGGTTTCAGGGTTCTGGGTGTCCAGCTTGGTGAGTGGCTTGCCTCTAGCCTATCCTTTACAGCCCATCTGAGTGTGTCGATCCAGGCAGGCGTTACACCGTGCCCTGTGCAGAAAGCCATGTAGGCCGGGATAGTGTTTTAAAAATTGCTGGACAACCATGTTCAACACGTGAGCCATACAAGGCACGTGTGCCACATTGCCCTGAAGAAGGGTCGCAGACTGGTTTGCATCATTGTCGCACCCGACCTTCACTGGCTGCTGGTTGAGTGGAGACAACCATTGATTAAACTCGGTCTCACTCTCCAGAGCTAACCGTCCACAATTTCTCAGCGGTGTCTCACATTTCCCCTACATTTCAAAGTAAACATTTGACCGCCTGATGGCCTTCAGCTCTGCTGCCAGCATAGTAAGGAGGTGTGTGGGATTCCTTGGGCGCAGTTACAAGGAAGGGTGGACTGACCACACAGGGTTTGGGCCGAGGTGGAGGACCCACACGAGGTTGAGGAGGCAGAAGCAGTGGAGGAACTTGTACATACAGAGGAAGGATTGACACACAAGTCGTGGGAACAGCAAGACTTGTACAGCAAACTCTTCTCCATCTCTCACCATAGTTACCCAGTGCCCAGTCAGCAGCATGTAACTCCCCTGTCCATGCTTACTGGTCCAAGTATCTGTGGTGAAATGCACCCTGTCACACACAGAGTTTCTCAAGGAATCGGTGAGGTTGTGTGCGACCTACTGTGGTAGCGCGGGCACGCCTTTCTTGGAGAAGGAGTGACGACTGGCCATCGGCTCTTGGGGCACTGCAATGGGCATAAGGTCTCGAAAATCCTCGGTCTCAAAAGGGTGTAAAGGCAGCCTTTCTGTTGCCAACAAGTTGCAGATGATATCTCCCTTGTTGCCACTAATTGGGCCACACACCCCACTTGACTGGCATCAGTTGACCCCCCTTTTGAAAAAGAAAAAGATGCTTTGCATGAAGCACTCTAAAAAATACGCGTGCCTTTCCCGTCCCCTGGCTGACCCAGGGGAAGAAAAGTCCTCTGAGAGCCGTGACTTGTTCATCTTGGTTCTTTTAGAAACACAGCGAGGGGACTTCAACCACAGTCTCCCTCGTTGCCACTAATTGGGCCACACACACCCCACTTGACTGGCATCACTTGACCCCCCTTTTGAAAAAGAAAAAGATGCTTTGCATGAAGCACTCTCAAAAATACGCGTGCCTTTCCCGTCCCCTGGCTGACCCAGGGGAAGAAAAGTCCTCTGAGAGCCATGACTTGTTCATCTTGGTTCTTTTAGAAACACAGCGAGGGGACTCCAACCACAGTCTCCCTCGTTGCCACTAATTGGGCCACACACACCCCACTTGACTGGCATCAGTTGACCCCCCTTTTGAAAAAGAAAAAGATGCTTTGCATGAAGCACTCTCAAAAATACGCGTGCCTTTCCCGTCCCCTGGCTGACCCAGGGGAAGAAAAGTCCTCTGAGAGCCATGACTTGTTCATCTTGGTTCTTTTAGAAACACAGCGAGGGGACTCCAACCACAGTCTCCCTCGTTGTCACTAATTGGGCCACACACACCCCACTTGACTGGCATCAGTTGACCCCCCTTTTGAAAAAGAAAAAGATGCTTTGCATGAAACACTCTCAAAAATACGCGTGCCTTTCCCGTCCCCTGGCTGACCCAGGGGAAGAAAAGTCCTCTGAGAGCCATGACTTGTTCATCTTGGTTCTTTTAGAAACACAGCGAGGGGACTCCAACCACAGTCTCCCTCGTTGCCACTAATTGGGCCACACACACCCCACTTGACTGGCATCACTTGACCCCCCTTTTGAAAAAGAAAAAGATGCTTTGCATGAAGCACTCTCAAAAATACGCGTGCCTTTCCCGTCCCCTGGCTAACCCAAGGGAAGAAAAGTCCTCTGAGAGCCATGACTTGTTCATCTTGGTTCTTTTAGAAACACAGCGAGGGGACTCCAACCACAGTCTCCCTCATTGCCACTAATTGGGCCACACACAGCCCACTTGACTGGCATCACTTGACCCCCCTTTTGAAAAAGAAAAAGATGCTTTCCATGAAGCACTCTCAAAAATACGCGTGCCTTTCCCGTCCCCTGGCTGACCCAGGGGAAGAAAAGTCCTCTGAGAGCCATGACTTGTTCATGTTGGTTCTTTTAGAAACACAGTGAGGCGATTGCAACCACAGTCTCCCTCGTTGCCACTAATTGGGCCACACACCCCACTTGACTGGCATCAGTTGACCCCCCTTTTCAAAATGAAAAAGATGCTTTGCATGAAGCACTCTCAAAAATACGCGTGCCTTTCCCGTCCCCTGGCTGACCCAGGGGAAGAAAAGTCCTCTGAGAGCCATGTCCACATTGTCAGTGGACAGACACGTGTGCTTATCTGCCAGCAGACCCCCAGCAGCACTGAAGACAGGTTCCGAGAAAACGCTGGCTGCAGGACACAACAAGATCCCCAAGGCGTACGTGGCGAGCTCAGGCAATTTATCCAGATTGGAAGCCTAAAATGAGCAGGGCTCAAGTTGCACAGTAATGGCATCGATGTTTCCTTGCATATACTCATATATCTGTGTCTCCTCCTCTTTTTCCTTGTCCAGCTCTTTTGTTTTCGCATGAGTATATGTCCTTGTCACTTTCCCATGTGTTTGTGTTGTGTTGTGAGTTGTTTATCACCTTTTGGACACCTTTGAGGGTGTTTTCTAGGTGTTTTTATGTGTTTGTGATTGCCTGCCATTGTTTCCTATGCAGTTCGAGTTCGGTTCGTCGAACGTTCGACGAACCGAACTCGAACGGGAGCTCCGTTCGGCGAACCGACCTCGAGCCGAACCGCGACCGGTTCGCTCATCTCTAATCACTAGCCGATGCTAGCGATGTCGCAGCATGTAAACCCCGCTTTAGCCTTCTTTTTGCAAACATTCCCAGATCCTTTAACCGTTCCTCATAGGACATACTTTGCAGTCTGCTCACTATCCTTGTAGCTCTTCTCTGAAGTTTTTGATGTCTTGGAAATGCAGTGAAGTCTGACAGCAGCCTAATATAGAGCAGGGTGAGCTGATAAGATTGATAATACACTTTTATGGGAAAAGATTCAATAAAACTTGCATTTTATGCAATTAAATCCCTGCTATCTTTGTGCATAAAAGTCCAGTCAGAAGTCCTAAAACGGACATTAAGGCCGGTTTCAGACGTCCGTGTGACATCAATTTTTAACACGGATGCCACACATACCCATGTCATTTTCTGTAGTTACACACACGTCCGTGTTTTCTCAAGGACTGTGTGACCCCTCGTGGCCCCGCACGCACACACGGAGACATGTCCGTTTTTTCTCCAGCATCATGGGTGTCACACGGATCGCACAGTGATGTGATCAGTGTGAGATCAGTGTGACACATACCAGAGAAAACACGTGTCTTTGAAATAAAAAGATTTTCTATATTCGCCTTTATCCAGCGCTGCTTTCTTCGGCTCTGCTGTCTCCTGCTTCTGACCCTTAGTAATTATGCTCAATGAATATACAAAGCACCTCGGACCCGGAAGCAGGAGCATCGCCGGGGACAGCATCTCCTGTGACAGGTGAGTATGCAGCAAGCAGTGTGTGTGCAGTGATGTCTAGGAAGTCATCCGAATTCCCAATGAACTCTGATGAACCCGTGAAGTCACTATCGTGACACCCGCTGTAGCGAGGGTGTCATCAAGAAGTTATCAGAATTCATTGGGAACTCCGATGATGTCCTGGACGTCATTGCACACACTGCTTGCTGGATACTCACCTGTCACCGGCGATGCTGTCCCCAGTGCTGTCCCTGGCGCTGTCACCAATGCTGTCCCTGATGCTGTCCGTGGTGATGCTGTCCCCGAAGATGTTGTCCCCGATGCTGTCCCCGGTGCTGTACTCAGTGATGCTCCTGCTACCAGGTCCAAGGTGCAGTGAATATTCAATGAGCATAATTAGCGGGGGTCAGAAGCAGGAGACAGCAGAGCTGAAGACAGAAGTGAATATAGAAAATCTTTATATTTGAAAGACACGTGTTTTCTCTGGTACATGTCACACTGATGTCACACGTATGCAAACACATATGTCACACGTGTGACACACACTTGACACACGTGTGACACACTCATGACACACGTATGACCATACCCATGCGTGTAGCTTGTACCTGATAGAACACGGACGTCTGAAACCAGCCTAAAGGGAATCTGTCACCAGGTTTTTGCCACCTAATCAGAGAGTAACATAACGTAGGGGCATAGATCCTGATTCCAGCGGTGTGATACTTACTGGGATGTTAACTGTAATTTTGATAAAATCACTGATTAATCAGCAGTAGATTAGCATTAGAGGACTACTTGGCTGCTGCCAGGTAGCCCATCATATTCATGAGCTCTGTATAACTGCTAGATCTGCAGCAGAGAAAACATTGATTGTATCAAAATGACTTTAAACAGCTCAGCTCAGTAAATGACACATCACTGGAATCAGTAGCTCTGTCTCTACATCATGCTGCTCTCAGATGGGGGAGCAAAATCCTGGTGACAGATTCCCTTTAACAAACCCTTGGTAAGTGTGCATGCAGACAGAGCTGTCAATCACTGATTAAAACCACCCACTTGACCTGAATGCATAGAAAGAACAAAGATTTAATTGAATGGAATACAAGTGTTACTGAGTCTTTTCCCACAAACCTATACATCAATCAGCTCAGTTAATAAAATTGTAAGGCTGCGTTCAAATGCAGCAGTCATGCGATGGCTGAAAACCACAGCTGCCCTGCTCCTCTGTGGCCTCTCCACTGTTTCCCCTGCTCAGTCACATTAGTTTGCAGTGAAGGATCTGCTTCACATGCAAGACTGTGGTTTTGATGGAGAAACAGCTGTTTCCCTGCAAGATTAAGTGACTGACCAGAGAAACAAGAAGACCATAGAGGCAGAGTGCAGCGTATCTGCTGCATATGTATGCAGCCAAAAATGCCATACAGAAGGACAACTCAAGGACATACAATTACAGGTTTAATTTTACCAAGAAATGTTTTTTCAAAACCTTTTGGGGGTTGAAGGCGTGCAACAACTGGTACCCCCTCTAATTCAGAGAATAAAGGTCACCATGTCAGTTCTTGGGAAGTGGTGCTCCCTGATAGCCAATGAATAGAGTAGTGCAGCACAGCTCCATTTAAGAAAATGTTGCTGTGCCCAATATACCTGCACAATGGGTGGCCACGAGTATCACTGCGCAGATGTTCAGGGAAAATCTTTAGAGGAGCTTCAGTGATAATACATTTTAGAAACTGGAGGGGGATACAGCAGATGGACCTTTATCAAGCAGTATGCAATGGCATCACTTACTTTAGGCTTTGTTCACATTCAGCATTCTGGGAATAGCGAAACAAAATTCACAATAGATCAATCTGTCTGGATTCTGCATGTGTCATTTTATTTTGTGTTCCATTTCTTGTCTATGGAGCTGCTGGAAATAGCTGAACGCTCAGTAGGAGTTCCATTGATAATGAGTTCAAACATATCTGCTCACCTCAAGATGGGGCTGTGCAGAGACCGGTGCCCAAGTTCTATAGCCCCCAATCTCTAGACTGTAGGGGCACAAAGGGGTCACAGCCCCAGCAATCAGGAAGATACCCCCTAATCTATGGGTTGGGAATAATCTACTGTCTTGGCAATAAGAATTTAAGTTAGCAAAGTTAAAATGTTTCATTGAGTCATAGCTTATATTAATACTAGTGATGCGCGAGCACTAAACAAATGCTCAGGTGCTCATTACTCAAGGCAAGCAATCTCTAATGCTCGGGGGCTTGTTTTGAGTAACAAGCATAATGGAAGTGAATGGGAAGCACTTTTACAGCAGACCCCACCCCCCCCCCCGGCAGGTCTGAGGGGGTCCTGGAAATTACTGAAATGGAATGGGAACACCATGGGGAAGATCCCTGGACACGTCTCTGACTCCTAAGTCGCTGCTGAAAATGATATTGTCAGAGTATTGTAGGAGGTGGTTGGATTACACCACTTCTGCAATGTACGAGTGTAATGTATATTAAAGCTAATCAAACAGAGGAGAAGGAAAAACCGAGCACAGCTTCCAGCCGGCAATTAGTGCAAATTTTCACCTGTCTCGGTCCACGAGACTGGCGTTCACTAGTATGGATCTGCCATACAGGGTGCACCTCACAGTGTAAACTGGGAAGCAATATAACAAAAAAGAGAACAGAGGGCACTCACCATAATCAGGCAGAACATTTGTTAAACTTTTAACGTGAAACAGGCATAAAAGGACAAAGGGGAGAGAGACCAACCACCCACAGACGACAGCTGTTTCGCACCGGCAACCGGCACTTTGACAAGAGGGACTTGCCGGTGCGAAACAGCTGTTGTCTGTGGGTGGTCGGTCTCTCTCCCCTCTATCCTTTTATGCCTGTTTCACGTTAAAGGTTTAATACAAATTGTCTGCCTGATTATGGTGAGTGTCCTCTGTTCTCTTTTTTGTTATATATTAAAGCTAATGTTTTATTGCTGCTGCTAATGTGTACGGCTGGAGATGTAGCAATCGGCGCCCTCTAGCAATCAACAGTTTTAAGAGTTTTATTGCATATTGTATTTTAGTATATAATGTGTATTTCATATATGACTAATGCATAACTGGATAATGTAATGCATAAGAATGTAAGTAGGATTGTTAACAGATAGGTATTGGAGTAAGAGAAGGTTTTAGTATGTGCAATATATAGATACTTCTAGGTTGCCAAAGCATCTGAGAGCCAGGATAGGAGAAATGTCAGAGAGCAGAGAATTGGACAGGCCAGAAGAGTGTTAGGTCTGCAGAGAGGTTCTTGAGGTATGGACGAACTCTGGTGTGGGGTCCGTCAGGGAATCGGGAGGTCTCCTCTGGTGTGTCCTGAGTCTAAGGGGTACTTTGCATGCTGCAACATTGCTAGCCGATGCTAGCGATGCCAAGCGCGATAGTACCCGCCCCCGTCGCACATGTGACATCTTGTGATAGCTGCCGTAGCGAACATTATCGCTACGGCAGCTTCACACGCACTTACCTGCCCTGCGACGTCGCTCTGGCCGGCGCCCTGCCTC
Organism: Anomaloglossus baeobatrachus; assembly: GCF_048569485.1. NCBI lineage: Eukaryota > Metazoa > Chordata > Amphibia > Anura > Aromobatidae > Anomaloglossus > Anomaloglossus baeobatrachus. The sequence goes on along the minus strand of NC_134353.1, from coordinate 277,808,460 downwards.
CTTCCTAAGGGGGCGGGTCGTGCGGCGTCACAGCGACGTCATACGGCAGGCGGCCAGTAGAAGCGGAGGGGCAGAGATGAGTGGGACGTAAACATCCCACCCACTCCTTCCTTTCGCATAGCCGGTGGACGCAGGTAAGGAGATGTTCCTCGCTCCTGCGGCTTCACACACAGCGATGTGCGCTGGCACAGGAACGAGGAACAACATCGTATCTCCTATTGGTGCGACATTATGAAAATGTCCGACACTACACAGATCACCGATTTACGACGCTTTTGTGATCGTTTATTTGCACATCTAGGCTTTACATGTTGCGACGTCGTTACTGTCGCCGGATGTGCGTTACTTTCGATTTGACCCCGACGATATCGCAGTAGCGATGTCGCAACGTGCAAAGTATCCCTAAGGCTCCCCTCGTGTTGGGAAACCTAGCCAGCACCCGAGGTGGTAATAGGACACAGGAAGCTGAAAAGCTAAGAAATGGGGAAAAGTAAAAGTTTGAACTTGGTCGCTGGAAGGCTAATACTTACCTGACGGTTAAGCGAGCTTTACACGCTACAACATATCTAAAGATGTGTCGGTGGGGTCACGTCGTAAGTGACACACATCCGGCATCGTTAGTGGTGTTGTAGCATGTGACAGCTATGTGCGATTGCGATTGAACGTAAAACCGTTCATTGCATACACGTCGTTCATTTGCTAAAAATTGCACGTCGGGTTGTTCAATGTTCCCGAGGCAGCACACATCGCAGTGTGTGACACCCCGGGAACGATGAACAGATCTTACCTGTGTCACGCGGCTCCCGCCGGTAATGCGGAATGAAGAAGGTGGGCGGGATTTTTCCGCCCCTCCGCTTCAATTGGCTGGCCGCATTGTGACGTCGCTGTGACACCGACACCCTCCCACTCCAGGAAGTGGATGTTCGCCACCCACATCGAGGTCGTATGGAAGGGTAAGTATGTGTGACGGCAATTAATCGTTTGTGCGACACGGTCAACAAATTGAACGTGTTGCACATACGATGGGGGCGTGTCACATTGCATACGATATCGTATGCTTAATTGTAAGGTGTAAGGCTAGGCACGCACTTTACGTTCACCTACTTGCAGTTCAAGAAGCACCTTTTTTCCCCTAATTGATTTGACCAAAGTTGCCTTTTTGTGGAATTTAGCGCTGAAAACGCATGCATTTCTGCCGCGTAGTTGATGCGTTTTCAGCGCTTTTTACATTTTCACCAGCGTTTTGACAGATGCGTTTTGAACATCAAGACACTGCCTAATAAAGTTTAAACAGTCAAAAAGAATGAAAAAAGAGAAAAAAAAAATTATATTAATGGGAAAAATAATGAAAATAGATGTAATTCATAAAATTATAGCGTTAATATACATTTTATCGGAAATATAGCAGTAAATGCATATTTTTCATAAATTTAATTTCGGATTTTATGTGTGTGTAAAGGGACATAGCAAATCATTATGTTAATGTCCAAAAACCATGCATTTTGGCAGTCCAAAACGCATGTTTTCTGCACTGAAAAAGCAGGTAAAACGCAGGAATTTGAAGGAATCTTGGGTTTTGCCATTTCTCATTGACTTGAATGTTAGCAAAACGCTGCAGAAATGGCAAAAACAATTGACATGCTGCTTCTTTGAACACATGGTTTTTGCCACAAAATATGCAAATTAAACGCAGCGTTTTAAAACGCAAAGTGCGGTCGGAAATTTAGGTTTTACCATTGATTTTGCTGGAAAATGGAAACGGAAGCCATTTGGCATAAAAAATGTGCTTCTCAAAACGCTGCAGAAACGCAGGTAAAAACGCAAAGTGCATTCTCAGCTTAAAGCAGGATTTAAACAAGAAGAGTACCCAACAAAACAGCGGCAGCAGAACAGGATTGTATGGCCATGTCTGTCCAGATGATTGCAAGTCAAATAAAGTGTTTATTGTGTGGCAAAGAATCTCTCAGTGTGATTTGTTATCCTGCTACGTGTCCGACAGTGGGGTGGTGGACTTAACCTTGAAGACTCAAGTAAGTTTCGCTCCCCCTAGCTGGGGCAGCACACATGCATAAGTGAAGACTAGTGAAGTGGAGTGGATCACAGTCGGCCATCATCGTGCTCCCTCCTACAGTATTATGCCACTTATGGACGGACAATAAAACATACAACCTCAAAGATAAAATAGACAATGGACAAATTGTGAGGAAACATTACTTCCTATTCAATGACGTTTCTAAAGCGGGCTTTACACACTGCGATATCGGTCCCGATATCGCTAGTGTGGGTACCCGCCCCCATCTGTTGCGCGACACGGGCAAATCGCTGCCCGTGCCGCACAACATCGCCCAGAACCGTCACACATACTTACCTGCCCGGCGACGTCGCTGGGACCGGCGAACCGCCTCCTTTCTAAGGGGGCGGTCCGTGTGGCGTCACAGCGACGTCACTGAGCGGCCGCCCAATAGCAGCGGAGGGGCGGAGCTGAGCGGGACGTAACATCCCGCCCACCTCCTTCCTTCCGCATAGCCGGCCGGGAGGCAGGTAAGGAGAGCTTCCTCGTTCCTGCGGTGTCACACAGAGCGATGTGTGCTGCCGCAGGAACGAGCAACAACCTCGTTACTGCTGCAGTAACAATTTTTGAGAATGGACCCCCATGTCACCGATGAGCGATTTTGCACGTTTTTGCAACGATGCAAAATCGCTCATCGGTGTCACACGCAACGGCATGGCTAATGCAGCCGGATGTGCGTCACCAATTCCGTGACCCCAACGAGTTCGCATTAGCGATGTCGTAGCGTGTAAAGCCCCCTTAAGGCAAATTTAACTAGCGTGAAAAACTGCTTCCTCCACCCCTTTGGCTATATTCACACTAGGTATGGACACTTGTTGAGTATTTGGTTCTAGAAATTTCTGCATCAATTCTGCATCTTTTGGCAAGAAAACCAGCACAAAAATCACGTTTTGACACGTTTTTGATTCTTTTTTAGCACATGCAATTTATTACTTTCAATATGGAAAAATAGAGCAAAAACGCTGAAAGAATTGACATGCTGCAGTTTATTTTCTGTACCAAATCTGCACAAAAAAACCCTCAACAGCACTTTACTTCAAGTTTTTCATTGACTTTGCTGGCATAAGGTTTTTGCTTGCAGTTTTGTGACAACAGCACTCAAAAACCTGATAAAAATGCACATGAATACACATGAAATTTCTGCACCAAATCTGCATCTCTTGGCAGGAAAAATGCTGACTTTTTACCTTGTGTTTCTGCTGAATTTTTGCAGCATTTTCAGTTTGTTTTTTATGGGGGGGGGTTTTCAATCATTTTTTATGCACTGAGGGGTTAAAAAGCTATGCAAAAATGATTAAAGAAATGACGTGTTGCAGATTTATTTCTGCACCAAATCTGCAAGAGATAAAAAGCAACGTGCACAAAATGTCAGCATTCTCATTTACTTTGCTGGTATAAGGGTTTTGCATGCAATTTTATGAAAAAATTAACTCAAATATGCATTAAAAAATTATATAAAAATGTACTGTTTGCACATAGCCTTAGTTTTCTTGCAAAACCTCAACAGATTCCCATTTCAGTGAGGCAAAATAAACAATCGTATGCATTAGATTTATGAAATCTCATCACTTTTGCTGGGACTGTAAAATCAGCTTTTAATCTGCATCCAACTCATGAGAAAAGCTGACAAAAACACTGCAAAAATTCAACGTCTGAATATAACCTTAAAAGCCAGGCCATTGCTCACTTTATTTCCCTGTCGCCTATGACTACACTAGATGACATAGTATAGGGTAGGGATGTCAAACTCAATACACAAAGGACCAAAATTAAAAAACTGGACAAAGTCGAGGGCCAACCTAGTCGCAGGCCCCACACAACCCTCCATACAGAATTATGTGCCCTACATAGCACTCCATACAGAATTATGGGCCTCACATAGTCCTCCATGCAAAATAATATGCCCTATATAACTCTCCATACAGAATAATGAGCCCCACATAGCTTTCCAAACAGAATAATGGGCCCCACATAGTCCTCCATACAGAATACAATTGCGGACCAAATAAAATAAATCGGCCTGCGGGACAGATTTGACACACGGGCCAGAGTGTGACAAAAATGGTATAGCGGGAAATAAAACTACACCTGCCACCAGTAAATATAATTCTGTAGTAAATGTTAGAAGGAAACAACAGGGCACTACTGCAACAAGATAACCTGCCAAGTTGCTCACAGCAGTCGGTCGCAATCAGCGTTACATACGCTTTCAATATCTGCGACTATGTGGGAACCTCAGGAAGGATAAAGACGGAGTTGCAGCTTTGGGGTGCTTATTTCTAAAGTTCAACACATAAGACTTTAGATAAAGAGAAAAAATTGAAACCAGCACTCACCATATTATGCTGTGCAACACTCTGATGTTTTTTATTTAAAAAAACGTGGATACATGATGCGGCGTTACAGGGAGGGAAAACAGAAGGTCAGCACATAAAGACGACAGCTGTTTCGCCCCTTGGGGTGGGGCTTCTACAGGGCTTCAACAGGACCTGTAGAAGCCCCACCCCTAGGGGTGAAACAGCTGTCATCTTTATGTGCTGACCTTCTGTTTTCCCTCCCTGTAATGGCGCAGCATGTATCCACGTTTTTTGAAAAAAAAAATAAATAAATAAAAACCATCAGAGTGTTGCACAGCATAATGTGGTGAGTGCTGGTTTCAATTTTTTTCTCTTTATCTAAAGTAAATATAATTATAACATTTTGCTACCTTATCTGGGCATGTGGTGTATGTGACATTGTCAGACAAATCCTGTTTAATTTATGAAGAAGGTACAGTAAACCTTATAAAGCAGACAATAAAAATTAGAAGAAAAAGGAACTCCAATACACTATGTATTAGCCATAAAAGAGGGTCTCATACACATTCTGTTACAACGATTAGCTAGTGGGACTCCTAAACTCATTAAAGCTATGCCCTAAGTGAAAGGACTACCAAAAATTAGAAGGAGGAACTGCAATACCCCCTGAAACACATGTAGAGGAGGGCCTCAGACAAAACCTTTGACCATTTTTCAGGAATGGGACTCATAGACTGGTAAAGCTTATGCACTAAGTGCAAGGTCTGCCAAAAAGAAGGAGGGACTGGAATATAGCCAGCAAGAGATGTGGAAGAGAGACTCAGATTTGATTATGGTACAATATTACAATGAATCTGACTTCAAAACTGGCAAAGGCTATGCACTCAGTCTAAAGGGGGCTTTACACGCTGCGACATCGCTAATGCGGAGTCGTTGGGGTAACGGAATTTGTGACGCACATCCGGCCGCATTAGTGATGCCGTTGCGTGTGACACCGATAAGCGATTTTGCATCGTTGCAAAAACGTGCAAAATCGCTAATCGGCGACATGGGGGTCCATTCTTAAAAATCGTTACTGCAGCAGTAACGAAGTTGTTCCTCATTCCTGCGGCAGCACACATCGCTGCGTGTGACGCCGCAGGAACGAGGAAGCTCTCCTTACCTGCCTCCCGGCTGCTATGCAGAAGGAAGGAGGTGGGCGGGATGTTACATCCCGCTCATCTCCACCCCTCCGCTGCTATTGGGCGGCGGTTCAGTGACGCTTCAGTGACGTCGCTGTGACGCCGCACGGACCGCCCCCTTAGAAAGGAGGCGATTCGCCGGTCACAGCGACGTTGCCGGACAGGTAAGTATGTGTGACGGCTCTGGGCGATGTTGTGTGGCACGGGCAGTGATTTGCCCGTGTTGCGCAACAGATGGGGGCGGGTACCCACACTAGCGATATCAGGACCGATATCGCAGTGTGTAAAGTAGCCTTTAGGCCTAGTTCACATGTCAGTGAAAAACACAGATGTTTCCCAGTGACGTGCAAAAAACGCATATGTCCCTCTGTGTGCCGTGATTCACAGCACACGTGGGTTGTCCATGTGCAATCCATGATCCGTGCTCCGTGATACGTGATTGCACATGGACGTATACTCACCTGTCCCCGCTTCTGCTGTCTGTGGTGCTGAAGAGTCCAGTCCCGCGATGCAGTATCTGGCCGCTGCTGTCTTACCTCTGCAGCTAATTCCGGGTCGCGGTGTCATGCATAAATGAATATGCATGCCAGTAATTGGCAGGGCAGAAAGCTGCGGAGAGCAGAGGCCAAACACAGCATCGCTGAAGAAGATGAGTATAAAAAGCTTTTTATTTTCAATGTACGTGTTTTTCAGGTACGTGTTTCATGGATCACACAACTATGTGGTCTCTGGGACAGTCCAGAAAAAAACGGACATGTCTCCATGCGGAAAACACGAACACACATGTACGCTGCAGGGAGACGCGGTCAGTGAAAAATCACTGATGTGTGAGCAGACCAATTGATTTTAATGGGTCTACGTATCTCTGTGATTCTGGTACGTATAAAAACCAGCACATATGTACCAGAATCACTGACGTGTGAAAAAGGCCTAAGGTCTAACTAAAATTCCAAGGACAGATTTTAATACACACAGCAAGAGACAGAAGGGAGGGTCTGTGACTACCTTTTGTGTCAATTTTAAAAAGATTCAGCCTCCTATGCTGATACAACCTATGCATTTACTGCAAGGACTATTTAGAAAAGAATTCCAAAGAGTGATTGTCCATGCAGCAATAGAGGAAGAGGAGACACTCAGATTAAATTCTAGGATAATTAAAGCAAGAAAAAAAAATCTGCCAACCAACAACCTTTTGGCACTGTTCAGCCTTCAGGAGTGTTGTCTCCCACCACCCTGCTAAAAGGTACAGTAAGGTTGGCCTTGGGTACGAGTGTTTTTGTTGTGCTCATGCAGCAGGCAGAGTTTCACCTGCTCAACTATCCTGAACTGTGCATGTGACATCAGCAGCATGTCGACTTCCTTGTCTATTACCGCACAGCTAGTGCATATTAAATTACGGAGGCAGCTAACCTAGCCAAAATGACTATGAGGCACAGGTGATGTTATAGAACACAAACGTGTGAACGGTGGGGACAACACACTGGTAGAAATAGTGAGGGCTAGGGATCAGGTTCCGAGGGACGGCCGCCGCCATCAGGTTGCAGAAATCATCAGTGTGCATAAGCCTAAACACCAACATTTGCAGGGAAAGCAGTATGGAAATATGGTTGTTTATGTTTTGGTCTGTGGGTGGATGGCTGTGTATTTATGCTTAATGCCTTAGGTAGAGACAGCTGGATGCTATGCTGGGACAAGGAAGCGGACCTGGTTGCTGATGGTGTTTACGAATATGCAAAGACAGTATCAGGGTGGGAGGCATCCGCGCCTGCATCCTCTACAGGGGATTGACCAGCAACCCGAAAATAATGACTGTGGACCCAGGTGTTCGGCCCATTTAGTCATCCAGGAAGCATGGCAATACGGTCAGCAATAGATGTAAAGAAGGCACTCTGATTCCAGTTTGGGATCCATTTTCTTTTGAAAACACTCTTAATTCAAAAACTACCAAACGAGATGCAGACAGTGCGAGGTTTAGCCAAAATGGACAGGCGGAATGGCAATACAGCCATCAATAGACATACAGAAGACACTCTGATCACAATTTGGGATCAATTTTGAAAACCCTCTTAATTCTTGACTCTTAAGCTGCCAAAGGAGATGGCGGCAGTACGACGCCTAGTCAAAATAACTATAAGGCAAGGGTGATGTAAATGGACACATGCTTGTTCCTTATGATAAGAATCAGATTGTCAGCATTGCCATTTGTCAAGCACATGTGCCTATCGGTAATTAATGGCCTTAAAAACTCGCTCAGACAAAATGCTAGCTACAGGGCAGTCTACAGTCCCTAACAGAAGTTCTGTCGCTTATCCATGTTATGTAAATAAAACTTATAAGCTGACTTTAAATTCATCCATTGGTTTCATAAATTACTCTTTTGAAAGCTGAAACCCTCCAAAAATTGGTTTAGGTTATGAAAATAAAGTTGCTGCAAAGCTGAAATATTGATCATTTAATGAACACAGAAAGGTCAGATTTTGGCAAGACAAAAGTTTTGTCGCCTTGTCATATAATGCACCCAATCCTAGTTTACATCCTCACCTGTGCTCACTAAATGATCGGTTAATTAGTGGGTGTGTATAAAAAGAAACCCAGCAACACAGACCTTCAGTTGAACTGCAGCTTGAGGTCTGACAACATGCCAAAAATTCACCCTGCGACCAAAGCCTTGATTATCAAGAGGCTGAAGACCAGATCCACTGCAGAGGTGGCTGGCACCTTTAATGTGTCTCAGCGTCAAGTACAAAGAATTAAAAAAAGATTTGAAGAGACTGGAGATGTTTTTGACAAGCCAAGCTCTGGCAGACCCCGCAAGACAACTGCTCAGTAAGAACGTTTGTTGGTTAGCAAATCCAAAGCCAGCCCCTCTTCCACTGGTCACCTCAAGTCTCTGTGTCAACTCGAACAGTTTGCAGGATTCTGTCTCAAAATGACCTCTATGGTCGAATCAGTGCCCCGAAGCCATCACTAAACAAAAGGCAATTAAAAAAACGTGTGGCATTTGCTAAGTCCCACAGCCTGCTAAATAGATGGATGCTGGAAAAGTGGCAGAAGGTGGATTTCTCTGATGAATCTTCAGTTGAATTACACCACAGCTGCCGCAAACACTGCAGGAGACCTACTGGAGCCCATATGGATCCAGAAAACAGTTAAGTTTGGTGGTGGAAAGATCATGGTCTGGGGTTACATTCAGTATGGGGGTGTGCGAAACATTTGCAAAGTGGAAGGCAATATCAATAGCCTAAAATATCAAGAAGTATTAGCTACCTCTTACATTCCCAATCCTAAAAGGGGTCAAATTCTGCAGCAGGATGGTGATCCATCTCATACATCCATATATACAAAAAAGTTCCTCCAGTCAAAGAAGATCAAGGTGCTCAAGGACTGGGCAGCCCAGTCACCAGACATTAACATCATTGAGCATGTTTGAGGTAGGTTGAAAGAGGAAGCTTGGAAGACAAAACCAAAGAATCTAGATGAACTCTGGGAGGCATGCAAGACTGCATTCTTTGCTATTCCTGATGACTTCATCAATAAATTGTATGAATCATTGTTGAACCGAATGGATGCGGTCCTTCAAGCTCATGGAAGTCCCACAAAATATTAAATATGGCTCTAATAGCACTACAGCTTCATTCACCAATGTTATGCAACATATCTTTGTATTAGAAGTTAATTATTTGTTGAAATTTCACATTACTTTCTGTGGGCGACAAAACTTTTGTCTTGCAAAAATCTGACCTTTCTGTGTTCATTAAATGATCAATATTTCAGCTTTTCAGCAGCTTTATTTCATAACCTAAACCAAATTTGGAAGGGTTTTAGCTTTCAAAAGAGTAATTTATGAAACCAATGGATGAATTTAAAGTCAGGTTATAAGCTTTTATTTACATAACATATAAGCGACAGAACGTCTGTCAGGGACTGTAGTACCTCCAAGGCATAAAGGCACAGTTCATGTCACATGTCCGGCTTGGATACCTAAAAATAATATACCTAACAATAGGTATACAGCACAGAGGAATCATGGGGGTTAGTGCTACGGTCGGCTATGTAATCCTTCACTATCTGCCAAAACGTCTCCCTCTTTGTCAGACAACCCTGTGCAGCAGAGCCAGGGCAATGGGAGTGTGTAATAAAACTGTCCCAGCCTTTCGATAGTGTTCCCCTGCCTCTATTGTTCCTGCTGTGTGTCTCCCTCCTCTCTTTTCTTTGGGTGTGCAAAAAACTATGATTTCTGATGCCAGCATTGTCAGATGGAAATATTTTGACCAATTCTTCAACTATGGCCTTTTGGTATTACACAATTTTAGTAGCTATCTTGACTGAAGGCATGAGAGATGTAAAGCTCTCCTTGTAGCGTGAGTTGAGAAGGGTGCAGGACTAGTAATCTGCATTGCACAAAATGCACATAATGTGATTAATGTGATGGTCTCTGGAAAGGCAGAGCGACTTAAAGACTGCCACGTGTGCAGACTTCCAACAAACAGAACATCTGTCCCCACCTGAGGTATGGCTATAAATCTCCTCTTCCTCCTCCCTCTCCTCCTCCTACTCCTTCTCTTCAGGTCATCCATGCTAAATAGACAGGATAAAGATGTTGTGGGTAGTACTCTTTGTAGTACAGGCAACCATCTCCTGTTTCTCTCCTTCAGCCTCTTCCTCCTTATTATCACCTCCTCATTATCAATCACTCTGTTTATTTATCTCCTATATCTCTACCTGTTCTGCACTCAAAACTTCTTCTTGCATTGTGGAACCAAAGGAATGTCCACCTTGCTCTAGAAATGTTTTGCTTTAGGCCTATAGAAAAACATTTCCAGAGCAAGGTGAGCTGTGATTTTTTTTTTTTTAATTCTCCGTGAAAAAAAATCTCAATATGCTGAATGAAAGCCTAATTTGTGATGAATAAACATTTCCAGCAGTGCGCACAATGCAGGTAATCACTCAGATTCAAGCAGAGTGTGATACGCAGCACAGAGATTTATATGTCATTTTCCGAGCTGGAGCCCCGAGCCTCGCTCTAGAGATGAGCAAACCTGAGCTTCGGTTTTCGAACAGAACACCAAATTTAAAAATCAAGCTTCGGGTTTGGGGTTTGGATACTTTACATGTGAACAAAACTCATGCGAGCAAAGCTGTGCTCAGGTACGCTTGGTGCTCAGCCCTGTACGAGCCGCTTGCAGTGTTTGAACAGCGCACACTGGGGGTAACAACAGCGTGATCACATGAAGTGTGCAACAAAAAAAAGGTTTGAAAAAGTATGCCAACCCTCCCCTGGAAGTGATCTGCTTATGGCTGGCTGTATGTAGGCAGATACTCAAACTGCCAATCAGTGACTTGATCCGGGGTTCGGGTCAAGCTCGATCTGTGGAGCTAGGCTCGTTTGCTGCCAGTGAACTGAACCTCTATAGATTTATCTCTAGTGGCCACATATGAGCTTCATTAGTGGCTGTTTTCACCTCAGTAAGGCAGTGCTGAAGTGCTTCCAGCTTGCGACTGATGGGGACAACAATTCTGCGATGGAGAATGAAGAGGAAGAGGGGGTATAAAAACTGGCGAAGGAGGTGAAGGAAACCCTGATGGAACTATGGCCTGAAATTGTAGATGTCGGTAACATGTGTGATGGCCCAGGCTCCAACTCATCTCCCACCTCCATGAGGTTTACCCAGTGTGCCATCAGGGAATTGTAGTATCCCTAGTCACAAGCACTTGTCCATCCTAGGATGTTCTCTTGCCAATGTCCTGATGAAGGGAGCTGTGTCTCCAGAAACGCGTAGACTTGTGCATGTTATTAAAGAATCATTAATCTTTTCCTAGATCCATTGAGTCCTTGGCGCGGAATTAAGACCCTTCTTCTATAACTCTCTGTTATCAGCCAACTTTGGGACTGCTGCCTGGACCTGGATCTTATATATGCCAGCATAGTGGTTGTGACTGGCACAGCCATTATTGGTGAGTGTGTTTTTATTACATATCTTCCTCCCCTTTTGGGGTAAGACCCTATTGCGCTTTTTTTTCCACAGTTTCTCATCTACCTAGTAAACTCCAGGAGCCCTGCTCCAAAGCAGTGACCTCTCCCTCTCAGAGAGTCACCTTTCACCTCCTACTCCTTTCACTCCAGTTTCACTTCTCTTCACTTTCTCGCTTTCCCCTACCAACCCCCATATGGGCGGCCCTATTCCCTTCAGGCCCCCCAATGGTGTGTCTGGTGGGTTTGGTGTAAAATGTTTCTAGGATTTTGACTGGCTAAGCTGTTAGCAACACCAAAGGACCAGGATCCGTAACCAAGGAGTAGTGGATACTGTGCAGAAGGGCAGGTTGCACAATACCTTGTGACAACCTGATAGGCCAGGGCGTCACATTTCCAGGGCAAGCAGTTTGGAAATGTGGTTGTTTAGTGGCCTGGGGTAGAGATAGCTGAATGCTGCACTGGGACAATGAAGTGGATGTTCTTGCTGATGTCGTTTGCAAATATGCAAGTACAGCTTCAGGGCAGGAAGCATCCGTGCCTGCGCCCTCGACAGAGGATTTATCAGCATATAGCACAGGGGAAGAGGCAGTGGGGTCACCCACAGACAATGATGGTTCATCCAGGCATTCGGCCCTCTTAGTCGGGTGCCTGCACATGCTGTTGTTAGTCAGTCTGGTAGTGGTCTGGTCCCTAATGACCTTGGTACAGCACAAGTTGCAGATTACCATTTTCTTGTCTACTGCACGTTCTGTGCCACACTGGGGAACACCTAATTATTGGCCTGGGCTCTTGACGCTTGTGGGTGCTCTGGGGAACAGTTGTCTGCCTTCTCCCTCTAGCCCACCTCACTGTCTTTTGCTGCATGTTGCGGTGCTGATCCAATGATGCTATTCAGCCAACCAATCACAGTAATGTCAGTAGCCAAGATGGCTGCATGTTTATTAGCTAATAAAAAGCCGGGAAGCGTGAGGGACGGAAACTGGAACATGGCATTCAGCAGCAGAATACTCGATCGAGTATCAATTGTCTCAAGCTTGGCAAACCTCAATTGAGTACCGAGCAGTGCTGAGCACCTACACCCATCACTAATTATAATTAAAAAATAAAATAAAATACCCATCCTGCTAGCTGCTTATGAAAGAACAAAACATAATTGAAAGAAAAAGATGAGATGTTTCAGAGGGAAGTTCTGCCATGTGTCCTCAAATTGGAATGTGCATTAGCTGACCCATTCTTTCCACGGTCAGATTATTGCTATTATGTTTCCTGGGTGACTAATTTTCTGCTCCAGGTCAGTGCACCAAGTGTATGTGCAACACTGGAAAGAGAGATCCAATACTTTCTAAAAAGCACAGGAAGTAAATGCAGGTTATTAACATGTATATGTCCACATGCTTAATAATTATGTGATGGCGCTGGCATGTTATAGTATCTGCACATACAGTATATAATAAAATTAAATAAGATGATGATAAAAATATTAAAAGAAAGTGAAACCTTATATTTCATAAATAGCCCTGCTTCATCTCCGATTTTTTCAGAGAAAGTGCAGCCAGCGGCCCCTGAAGGTGATACGAACATCATTGCCATTCAAATGATCATCTATGTAATATGAGGATAGCTTGAGTCTACCTGAACAGGAGCCAATCTTACAAAGCGTCTCTTAGTTCTTGTTCTTGCTAGTAGAACTGAGTTATAATAGGGGATACTCTTCCATTAAGGCATATGGAAAGAGATTGTCTTTGTGAAACTTACCTGCGTTTAATAGTAATTATATTATATTAAATTAAATTCAAGCACTATTATCAGAAATTGAACTTTCTTATATGTAAGCAATGGTAATTAACAGCTAAGATCACTAAGATTTCGAGGAGGGGGTGGGGGTAGCTCTGTAATAATTACCGTTGTATATACTTATGATTGCCAGTAATAAGTGCCACTTTATTTATTTATTTTTAGAGGGGATCCCTGGCATTAAATGAGTTGTCTCATAATGACAACCCTTGTCTATGTCCCGAAGTTAACGCATAAGAATGTTAAAGAAGGAGATTTCTCTCTCGCAAGCTCAAGCTGTCCATTATTGTTCATGTGAATTGCAGCCATTGAATCCTACATATCCTCTGCAAACGCCAAAATGAAAGGATTGAATGTGATGAGAGAACCACTTTGTGGTAATCACTATGAGAAATCAACTGCAATATGTATAGTAACCTAACAGGAAGGGTTCAATTCATCTGCAGCTCCACCACAAACCAAATGAAATATTACATTCATTGTTTGTAATCAAGTGTGGGATTCATTTTTGTAACAAGAGGGATTCCCTTTTTGCATGAGGGAACCCACATCCCTTTTCAGACCATGCCCTTTCTGCATAACACATCAAGGTACAAAACTCTCCCTCAATTATAAAGAAAAAGTAATGGTAATCAAAATTAAAAGCACATTTTCCTTCAAAAGGTGCAGCTTATGAAAAGTACACTGATAAACATTTAAATAATTAATAGAAAAATATTAATATGTGATACACACAAGTCAAGCGAATAAACATATGGTGGCCAGAATACTTCTAAGGCCCCCTTTACTCGCACGTGCCTCCGGTACGTGCTAGGTGCGTGCCCACATGTACCGGAGACACGGGAACACGTAAACCCATTAAAACCAATGGGTTAATGTGCACTCACGTGTGCAGCCATTGGCCCATGCCTCCGTGTGGAGCACACGTGAGCCTGTGTGCTCCACACGGATGCATGTCCGTGTTTCTCCGGCAGCACGGGTGTCACGTGGCCCGCACACGGACCAAACGGATGTAGTGTGGATGCGGGCCCACGTGACACACGCTGGAGAACGGAGAAGCACACGTGTCATGTTAAAAATAAAAAAACACAAACTCACGTCCACGAGACCTGTAGTCTCTGCCGCGGCTGTCACCTGCATCCGTCCCCCAGTAAATTTGAACAAACCGTCTTTTTCACTGGGGGCCAGAAGCAGCGTCAGCGGGGCGTGGCCTGTGCCGGACACTGTCATTCAGCACCACAGACAGCTCCGGAAGAAGCAGGTAAGGCGGGACTTTCCGTTCTCCATGTGTTATTACGTATAACACACGGAGAACACGAATGTGCCACAAACACAGCACACGGGGAGCAAACCACCCCTTTAATACATACGTGTAAAAATGGTTCGTTTTTTACACGTGCATGTGAAGGGGGCCTCAGGCAGAAAACTCTTTTAGAAAATGTATGTAGCCATAATTGATCTATGTAGAAGGTGGTATTAAGCTGCTTTAAAAGTGAAGTATACCCATGTTGGACTCCTTGTGCATTTCCAACAGGAGGAGACAAACATGGGTAGGCTTCTGTTTTATTATCTCCTCATGCTGCGTGTGTTGCATCAGTATATACAGTTAGGTCCAGAAATATTTGGACAGTGACACAAGTTTTGTTATTTTAGCTGTTTACAAAAACATGTTCAGAAATACAATTATATATATAATATGGGCTGAAAGTGCACACTCCCAGCTGCAATATGAGAGTTTTCACATCCAAATCGGAGAAAGGGTTTAGGAATCATAGCTCTGTAATGCATAGCCTCCTCTTTTTCAAGGGACCAAAAGTAATTGGACAAGGGACTCTAAGGGCTGCAATTAACTCTGAAGGCGTCTCCCTCATTAACCTGTAATCAATGAAGTAGTTAAAAGGTCTGGGGTTGATTACAGGTGTGTGGTTTTGCATTTGGAAGTTGTTGCTGTGACCAGACAACATGCGGTCTAAGGAACTCTCAATTGAGGTGAAGCAGAACATCCTGAGGCTGAAAAAATCCATCAGAGAGATAGCAGACATGCTTGGAGTAGCAAAATCAACAGTCGGGTACATTCTGAGAAAAAAGGAATTGACTGGTGAGCTTGGGAACTCAAAAAGGCCTGGGCGTCCACGGATGACAACAGTGGTGGATGATCGCCGCATACTTTCTTTGGTGAAGAAGAACCCGTTCACAACATCAACTGAAGTCCAGAACACTCTCAGTGAAGTAGGTGTATCTGTCTCTAAGTCAACAGTAAAGAGAAGACTCCATGAAAGTAAATACAAAGGGTTCACATCTAGATGCAAACCATTCATCAATTCCAAAAATAGACAGGCCAGATTTAAATTTGCTGAAAAACACCTCATGAAGCCAGCTCAGTTCTGGAAAAGTATTCTATGGACAGATGAGACAAAGATCAACCTGTACCAGAATGATGGGAAGAAAAAAGTTTGGAGAAGAAAGGGAACGGCACATGATCCAAGGCACACCACATCCTCTGTAAAACATGGTGGAGGCAACGTGATGGCATGGGCATGCATGGCTTTCAATGGCACTGGGTCACTTGTGTTTATTGATGACATAACAGCAGACAAGAGTAGCTGGATGAATTCTGAAGTGTACCGGGATATACTTTCTGCCCAGATTCAGCCAAATGCCGCAAAGTTGATCGGACGGCGCTTCATAGTACAGATGGACAATGACCCCAAGCATACAGCCAAAGCTACCCAGGAGTTCATGAGTGCAAAAAAGTGGAACATTCTGTAATGGCCAAGTCAATCACCAGATCTTAACCCAATTGAGCATGCATTTCACTTGCTCAAATCCAGACTTAAGACGGAAAGACCCACAAACAAGCAAGACCTGAAGGCTGCGGCTGTAAAGGCCTGGCAAAGCATTAAGAAGGAGGAAACCCAGCGTTTGGTGATGTCCATAGGTTCCAGACTTAAGGAAGTGATTGCCTCCAAAGGATTCGCAACAAAATATTGAAAATAAAAATATTTTGTTTGGGTTTGGTTTATTTGTCCAATTACTTTTGACCTCCTAAAATGTGGAGTGTTTGTAAAGAAATGTGTACAATTCCTACAATTTCTATCAGATATTTTTGTTCAAACCTTCAAATTAAACGTTACAATCTGCACTTGAATTCTGTTGTAGAGGTTTCATTTCAAATCCAATGTGGTGGCATGCAGAGCCCAACTCGCGAAAATTGTGTCACTGTCCAAATATTTCTGGACCTAACTGTAAATATAGCACCAGAGCCATCTTCAGTAGAAAGGAGAGAACCTTTCAAAGTTTGGTTCTCTGATCTTAGATGAACTTCATGAACTTCCCGATGTTCGCCGAATGATCCGCCGAACATTTTTGAACCCCATTGAATTCAATGGGAGGCCAAATGTAAGGCAGAGAAAACACCTTTAGATGGGGTCAAAAAGCTTCCAAAACAGCAAAAATACATTTTACAGTGCAGCACCACTGTTTTCGCACAGCCATTAGCTTTCTAGACTATTGACATATGAAATATAGAGGTGAATGAGAGACAGGTATATGGATGATGCTCCTATACCCCTGCCAGTACAGACAAGACACAACTTGGAGACCCATCTCTGAGTCTTGACATTTCAGGCAGAGAGCAGGACAGTGGCATCAATTGCCATCCCACCCCCCCATTGCCACATAGCATCTTTGCACAGCAAAGGTAAGGTATGGTCCAAGCAACACACAGGATGTGGCCCGACATTTCCATTTTTAAAATCAAAAGATGCATGAGTGACAGGATGAGGCCTGTTGTTCCCACACCCCTGTCAGTACAGACAAGACACAACTTGGAGACCCATCTTTGAGCCTTGACATTTAAAACATTTCAGGCAAACAGCAGGACAGTGGTATCAATTGAGCCCCATTGCTCCATAGTGTCTTTACACAGCAATCAGGTATGGTCCATGCAACACACAGGATGTGGCCCAGCATTTCCATTAATAAAAACAAAAGGTTGATGAGTGATAGGATTAGGCCTGTTGCTCCCGCAGCCCTGACATGACAGGCAAAATACAATTTGTAGACCCTACTTAGAGTCTCCACATTTCCAAAAATTAAGGTCAGACAAAAGGAAAAGTGGCAACAATTGGCACAGACTAAAAATAGTCGAACACCGCAACATGGATGCATGGGACCGAACCTGTAACAATGACTGAACCACCTACCTTCACCAGAGACAGCAATATGACAGACAGGCGTAGGGTTGGTGCTCCAAGACCCCTGGCACTACACCATCGCCTAGTCTGCACAGCCTGGGACTTGGGTGGCAAAGTCATTGGAAATCCACAACTTGTTCATCTTGATGAAAATTAGGTGGCATACATTTTCAGGTGACAGCCACATGCGCTTATCCGTTGGTACACCAGCTGCCCGACATGCCAAAACTTCCAAAGAGTGATTGGCGAGCTCAAGCCATGCTTCAATTTTTTAAAACAAAAATTCAAAAGGGTCCAACCCCCCTCCTTATGGCGTTAATAGTGAGCTGTAGAAACTCCTGCACCATCCTCTCCATTCATTCACTATGTGTCAGACTTGTACTCTCTACTGCTGGTGCATGCAATGTTCTAAAAATGTGTGCCAAACCTCACAGAAATTGCTTCTGCCACTTGAACTCCTGCTGCTGCTAGTGTTTCTGCAATCATGATGCAAAATTCCCATGGTTGTAATTCTAGACTTGGGATGTACACTGTGTGCCTCACTGCTGTCTTGTGGGAAACTACTGTTAATTTGCTCTACAAGTTTGTCTCAATATTTCTAATCCAAACAATTCGGAGATCATGTTGCAGATAGTGCAGCAAGAAGACGCACATGTGTCAGATGCTTCCATGAGTTCCAAATGCATGTTGTATTGGTGATGGGGTAACGATCAAGCTTGCCTTCTCCATTCCCTCCCACCAACCACAGACAACAGAGATGGGATCAATATATTCTTAATCTTCTGAGTTTTCTGCACCCATCACCTCTTCCTTCTCCATTTGTTCATTGGCTCCTGCACTTTCACTACCAGTTTGTCTGTTACCATGAGCCAGCCTTGATCGATGGACTTCACCCTCCCATGACAGCTGCCTGTGTGACGACTGTCTGAACCTTACAGAAAATGGTAGCCCTTCCTTATCCTCCTCTGCTTCCTCCTCTTCCTCTGGGACCACCACCTCCTCCCACAGACTATTCAAAGTGTGCTCTAACATGTAGATGACCAGAATAGTGATGCTGATGATGGCATCATCCGCGCTAACCATCTTTGTAGCCAAATCAAAACTGTGCAGGAGGGTGCAGAGGTCCTTCATCTGTGGCAACTTCGCAATCCTGATTTGCATCACATCCCCCCTGTGGTGTCCCAGGCAATGCGTCATGACATAGTGCACCAGGGCTCGCTGCTGCCACGTTCGCTGCAGAGTAAAATTCCACCATGTCAGCACATCGCTTATCAAGCAGTTAACCAGTTGGCTGAAAGACCTTTGTAGCAATGCAAGTCGATTAACACAGGGTGCAAATGGCAGAAGTGAGCACACAGCGACCATGCCTTCTGCAGCAGCGCATCCAGGCCTGGATAGTGGCCTAGAAATTGCTTTACAACCAGGTTCAGGACATGAGCCATGCAATGCACATGTGTAATGTCGCCCAGGCATAGGGCCGCCACCAGATTTGCAGCATTATCGCACATAGCATTCCCTGGCTCCAGGTACAGTGGAGACAGCCATTCATCAAACTCGACCTGGATAGTGGTCCACAACTCTGCAACTGTGTGACTGGTTTCTCCAATGCATATTAATTTCAGCACTGCCTGATTGAGTTGATCCTTGGCTGCACTGTACAGAGGTGCAGGGAATCTCTCTGTACTTTTGGATCGCGTACTACATTAAGAGAGAGGTTGAGGTGTAGGTGGAGGTCCTAGATTAGGTGGAGGAAGCAGAAGAAGAGGAGAAAGCGGTAAATCCAGAGGTTTGTCGAACAAGCCTTGGGAATTTCACGGCTTGGGAAGCAGCCTCTTCCCCGCCTGCCCCAGCAGCCACCAGAGTAACCCAGTGCCTATTCAGAGAGATGTAACAGCCCTGACCATGCATGCTCATCCACGTGTCAGTGGTGAAATGCACCCTGGGAGACAGACTTTTTCAAGGAAAAGATAATATTGTCTGCAACATGATGGTGTAGCGTAGGTACTGCTTTATTAGAGAAGTAATAGCGACTGGACAACTGGTACTGGGGGATTGCAACGGCCTTCAGCTTTCGGGAACCCTATGTATCCACCAGGTGGAAAGGCAGCATTTCCATGGCCAAGAGGTTGGATATGGTGAAGTTCAAGCTCTTATCTTTGGCATGTGTGGGAGGCAATAATCTTTTCTGTGACCAGAACCGAGGGCTTTCTGGTGTGCTGAAAGAGGACAGAGTAGATTGTCACCAAATTGGTGGATTGCAAGGGAGGTGCACGCAGAGATGTTATGGTGGATCCAGCTGAGTGCAGATCAAAGTACTGTAGTGCGCATAAGCGGTCCTTCTTTGATGTTTTCTCGCGCCTACACATTACAGTCCTTTGCTCTACCCTCAGGAGGGTAGATCAAAGCATGCATGCGCTGGAGCGCAATGGAGGACTCTTTGTGAATGACGCAGGTTGCATCATGCACACGGGGCTGGGCAGGAGGACGGCGATTGCACAAGATGGAGGAGGTGCCAGACCAAGAGCAGCGACACCTATCGGACTAGACCGCCCCCTAGGTGAGTTTTTAAAGGTGTTTTTTATGTTTTACAGAGCGGACTGGGATCTTATATACAGCAATCTAGAATGCTATATATAAGAGCTCATAAGTGGTGGCCGCAGCTTATAAGGGAAAAACTTGATGACAGGTTCCCTTTGCATGTACAAGCTCTGGTCTGTTTATCCAAGGTAGGTGTCCCTTTGTTGTATCATAAAGTATGATGACTGTGAGGCCAGATGACCTGGCCTCCACAGTCACCAGACCTGAACCCAATCGAGATCGTTTGGTGTAAGCTCGACCGGAGAGTAAAGGAAAAAGGGCCAACAAGTGCTAAGCATCTCTGGGAACTCCTTCAAGACTGTTGGAAGACCATTTCCGGTGACTACCTCTTGAACATCATCAAGTGAATGCCAAGAGTGTGCAAAGCAGTAATCATAGCAAAAGGTGGCTACTTTGAAGAACCTAAAATATATTTTCAGTTGTTTCACAATTTTTTCTTAAGTATTTCATTCCACATGTGTTAAGTTATAGTTTTGATGTCTTCAATGTGAATCTACAATTTTCAGAGTCATGAAACTAAAGAAAACTCTTTGAATGAGAAGGTGTGTCCAAACCTTTGGTCTGTACTATATATATATATATATATATATATATATTTTTTTTTTATATATATATATATATATTTACTTAGTGTATATATCCATATCTGCCACTTTATTGCCATATAAATATACAGCTCTGGCGAAAAATTAAGAGACCACTGCACAGTTTTATGTTCTCTACATGTCTGACAGCCATTCAATTCCAATGTCAGTTATTCCAACCAGACTACAGACTAGCAGAGGGCGAAAGCGACTCTTCACTGACCGGGATGACCATCATCTTATTTGAATGTCACTCAGCAACCGCAGGATGGCGTCAAGTGACCTACAAAAAGAATGGCAAATGGCAGCTGGGGTGAAGTGCATGGCAAGAACAGTTTATAACAGGCTCCTAGAAGCAGGGCTCAAGTCATGTAAAGCTAGAAAACATTTCATCAATGAGAAGCAAAGGAGAGGAAGGCTGAAGTTTGCCAAAGACCATAAGGATTGGACCTTAGAGGACTGGAGTAAGGTAATCTTCTCTGATGAGTCTAATTTTCAGCTTTGCCCAACACCTCGTTGTCTAATGGTTAGACTTGGAGACCTGGAGAGGTGTACAAGCCACAGAGTCTTGCACCCACTGTGAAATTTGGTGGAGGATCGGTGATAATATGGGGATGCTTCAGCAAGGCTGGAATTGGGCAGATTAAACTTTGCGAAGGACTTATGAATCAAGCCGCATACAAGGTTATCCTGGAAAAACAGTTGCTTCCTTCTGCTCAGACAATGTTCCCCAACTCTGAGGACTGTTTTTTTCCAGCAGGATAATGTGCCATGCCACACAAATAAGTCAATCAATGTGTGGATGAAGGACCACCACATCAAAACCCTGTAATGGCTAGCCCAATCTCCAGACCTAAACTTCATTGAAAGCCTCTGGAATGTAATCAAGAGGAAGATGGATAGTCACAAGCCATCAAACAAAGAAGAACTGCTTACATTTTTGCATCAGGAGTGGCATGAGGTCACCCAAAAGCAGTGTGAAAGACTGGTGGAAAGCATGCCAAGATATATGAAAGCTGTAAGTAAAAATCATAGTTATTCCACAAAATATTGATTTCTGAACTCTTCCTGAGTTAAAACATTAGTATTGTTGTTTCTAAATATTTATGAACTTGTTTTCTTTGTATTACTTGAGGTCTGAAACCAATGCAGTTTTTTGTTATTTTGAAAATTTCTCATTTTCAGAAAATAAATACAAAATGTATTGCTTTGAAATTTGGAAACATGTTGTCAATAGTTTATAGAATAAAAGAACAATTTACATTTTACTCAAAAATATACATATAAAGAGAAAAATGCTGATGGAACATGGTAAGGCTTATTTTTTAACGGAGAAGCTGAAGGACTGGTCTTCTGGTCAGATGTTGCTCCATCAGCAGTCATTTTATATCTAACAAGAGAGGATTAAGTAACAGAGAGGGAGCTGTGAATAACAAAAATAATGAGAATACGATATATATAAGATGGTGCTATACATACCAAGAAAGGAGAAAAAGGAGCCAGCACGATCTGAAATTGGCATGCATCATATAAAAAGTGCAAATTCACAGATTTATTCCAACTGTACTATAATAAAAAAATGAGATTTTTAGCAAATAATTGATCAATTCTTTGAGCCACCCCTGCCAAGAAAGGAGGACAGTGCCATACATAACTAGAGAGGTTGTTAAGAAGGGACAATGTTATATATAATAAAAGGAGAAACTATATATTTAAGGACGACGCTTTACATAGTGAGTACACTAAATACTAATGGATGGTGTTATACATAATGAGGCTACATTCCTGCATCCATGTGCAGTGTCAGTGTGCTGCCTGACTTTTTTTTCTTGGCCAGCACACAGACCCTTGGAGTATGTGCTATTCCTCATAATCGGATCAGAACAGCACATGCTCTGAGTCTCACAGATCTCATTCTTGGCTCAGTGATTTTCCCAGAAATGTGAATGGATTTATGCAATTCTAGGAGTCCATGTGCCGTTTGATAAAATAGTCTGGCAACACACGGAAATGTCATACGAATATGGTCAGAATGTGGCCTAAGGGGTTTAAGACATAACAGCATTACTCCAAGTCATCCAGTACAGAATAAATATTTTCATAAAGTTACTTACCGCTGACATCTTATCTGTTTAGTTTTCTGTTGTTTCTTCTGGTCAGACCTTCAAGTCCCATCTTCCAGCAACAACTCATATTGTCACACTGATCATCACAGCCCTGAAAATAACAAGGTCACATTTATTGTTTTTATACATTTGCCTCCTGAATTAAAAATCTCTCAGACTGTGAGGTTATCAGGGACATCTCATGAATTGTGTGGGATGGGGAGGACACTATGAGGGTCATATAATGAGTTTTTGGGTGGGGGGGATGCTGTGAGGGCTGTTTAATGAATTGTGAGTTGAGGGAGGATACTATGAGGGCCATATAATTTGTGGGGTGGGGGAGGACACTATGTGGGCCATGTAATGAATTGTGGGGTGGAGAGGAGGCTATGAGGCCCTATAATGAATTGTGGGGAGGAAGCTATGAGGAACTTAGCATCGTCCCCACAATCCAATTAATTTTAAAGGGAATCTGTCAGGTCCCCAATGCCCTCCAACCCAGCAGCATTCATATCTGTATATCAAAGATCCCTGCCTATCCCGCCCTGTGTAATGTTAAACTAAAAAATGAATGTTTAAAAAAACATTTATAAACTGTCACTGAGCTAATTATGACCGTGACTAGTTTATAGTGCATTAGTTACCCAGACTAGTTGGCCCTCTTTCCATGTTATCATGCCCCTGTGGGTGTGATCAGGGCCGCCATCAGGGCATTACTACTGTGCCTGGTGTAGGGGGCCCGGTAAAGAGAGGGGGCCCGGCCAGGCCCGGGGTAAATACTTATCTTTATTAAGCCCCCGGCAGGACGGCCCCTCCTCTTCACCAGGTCCCAGTCACAGCTGCCCGGCGGTGTCGCTTCACCGCCTTACATGACTAATTTGCATGCAACGGGGCGGCGCATGCAAATTAGCCATGTGCTGTAGTGGAGGCAGGGTGATTGGAGCAGAGCAGGGCGCCAGCGCGTCATCGCTGGGCCTTGCAGCAGTGTGGTGAGGTCATCACTCAGCGACCTCATTACACTCCTGCAAGTAACAGCGGAAGAGGTGTCGAGGACGCTTCAGCCAGTGGGACAGGTAAGCGCTGGGAGCTGAAGACATTCGCCGGGGGGTGGTGTGAGGTGGTGAGGTGGCCCGCCCGCTTGCCCGCCCGCTCGCCCGCCTGCTCATCTCATCTCAGCCCGGGGGGGGGAGGCGCTTACCTCAGACCGGGGGGGTGTGAGGTGGCCCGCCGCGCACTCATCTCAGACCGGGGGGGCCCGCTTCTCTCAGACCGGGGGCTGTCAGGTGGTGAGGTGGCCCGCCCGCTCATCTCATCTCAGCCCGGGGGGGCCCGCTTACCTCAGACCGGGGGGGTGAGGTGGCTCACCCGCTGCTCTCAGCCCAGGGAAGGGGCGCTGATCCCAACCAGGTTCAGCTGATCTCAGACTGGGGGGGCCTGCCGACCTCAACCCCTGCCTTACCTCAGCTAGATTTGCGGGAGGGCGCTGAATTGCATCACGGGCAGGTGAGTATAATGTGAATCATGTCTTATGTGCTGTCTGTGTAATGTGCAGTCTGTGTAATGTGCTGTCTGTGTAATGTGCTGTCTGTGTTATGTGCTGCCTGTGTGTGTTATGTATAAGATATGTGTGTCCTGTATAGTGTGCAATATGTAGCTGTCTGTTTGTCTATTTATACTATCTATGTATACTGTGTCTGTCTATGTATACTGTCTGTCTGTGTATACTGTCTGTCTGTGCATAGTCTGTCTGTGTATTCAGTCTGTCTGTGTATACTGTCTGTGTATACTGTCTGTGTATACTGTCTGTCTGTGCATAGTCTGTCTGTGTATACTGTCTGTGTATACAGTCTGTTTGTGTATACTGTCTGTGTATACAGTTTCTGTGTATACTGTCTGTGTATACAGTCTGTCTGTGTTTACTGTCTGTGTATACAGTCTGTCTGTGTATACAGTCTGTGTATACAGTCTGTATATACAGTCAGTTTGTCTGTCTGTGTATTCAGTCTGTGTGTGTGTATAGAGTCTGTATACAGTCTGTCTGTGTATACTATCTGTCTGTATATACTGGTGTCTGTGTATATAGTCTGTCTGTGTATATAGTCTGTCTGTCTGTCTGTGTAATTTTCTGAGGGAAACAACTTCAAGGGTGCTAACACTTTTGGCCATGACTGTATATATGTGTGTGTGTGTGTGTATATATATATATATATATAAATATATATATATATATATTTATACTGTACATACATATATGTCTTTGCAAGAGTGGCAGTGAGACTATAGGAAGTTTGAGTGGTGGAGGCAGAGCTGGGGGTGGAGCCTGGGCGGAGTCCCAAGGGGGCCCAAAAAGTTTGCCAGTATGGGGCCCTGAAATTCCTAGTGGCAGCCCTGGGTGTGATAACATGATTTCCACAAGCCGGCATCACTGCAGCTCCTGGAAATCTTGAACATGCACACGGCTGTGTCCACTCACATTGAATCTCATCTGAAGTCGGGTGTGCACATCCTGGCTTCAGAGTGGTGCATTACACATGATCAGAAGTGCAGAATCTGTTTACCCGATCATGAACAGTGCGCCTCGCGGAAGTTGGGATGCGTATTTGACGCCCTGGCAAAACCAGGTAGTCACACAATAGACCCTCGCATAACACCTTGCCTCACCTAGGTCACATACAGCCGACCTGAAACCCTAGTCACCCCCCTCAGGGCAAGACAGGCACACCAGTGGGCGGGACCGGTCAGTTAGGAAACGCCCATCTAGGGGTCTAGACAGCCCGGGGCGGGAAAACAAGCAGTTGAAGTTGTAGTTCAAGTTGAGAGGAGTGGAGGCTGGAGCTAGGTGTAGCTTCAGCAGAGGAGAAATTCAAGTTGGACAGTGCCAGGGTCGGAGCCCTGGTACATTGGCTAGTTACCTGATGGTGGTCTCCCTCAGCAGGAGACGGGAAGAAGGCTCGGCAGATCCGAGGAGGATCGGGACAGGGTTAGAGCCCGCCAGTACCGACACCGGAGACCTGACCGGAAACCGTGCACAAAGGGGGCACTCGGACCCTGAAGCCAGGACCGGAGCCAACGGCCTAGCTAATAAACAGATTGAGGGCAGGATTATAGGTCCTGTCCCAACCAAAGACCCAAAAGCAGACAACCACCCACGTAGAGGAATAGGGCAACCGCCAGGGCCCATAGATCCCATGGGTCAGTGTCAGCGGGCACGGCTCCTCAGGCACACAGAAAATCGGGAGTGGACCCCCATGTTCCATACCAGGAAGTCTAAACACACAACCACGGGTAGTGCAGAGGAAAAGACGGCGACCACCAGCCCGGGTGGGGGACCAGAGTACAACTGGCCGGGGCGGCCGGCCACCAGCACCTTGGTTTACCAAAAGACTAGTGTGATTCATTTAATTGTGAGTAACAAAACATCCCCTGGTCCATCCGGGCGCGCAAGCCCCTGCCATCGCCATACCCTGCACAGAGACACTGGGCTCCGGGGCAACCATCCTTACTCACGGAGGGGTTAACATCCGGCTGCCACTACATCTCCCCTGGGTATCCCACAACAGCAGCGGTGGTGTCCCACTTCACCACACACCGTGGGTGGTGTCACGAACCGAATACAGCCAAGGCTGTACAACTATGTCCCCTTTTCATTCGGCGTCTCCGCGTGACCCCCGGGTCCGGAGGATCTCTCGAGCCACACAGTGGGTCCGGATCCGAGCAGCCCGGCTGCTGCGGGCGTGGGAGCGGCACATGTATACTCGACTTCAAATGAGATTCAATGTGAGTGAATACAGCTGCGAGCAGGTACAAAATTTCCAGGAGCTGCAGTGACGCTGGCTCATGGAAATCATGTTATCACACCCACTGGGGCGTGATAACAGGGAAAGAGGGTTGACTAATCAAGGCCCTAATTAACATAGGAACAGTGCCCTTTATAAGTACTTGTTTTAAACATTCATTTTAGCCAATAACATTACAGAGGGTTGGTTATGCAGGGGATTTTTGCATACCGACATGAATGCTGCTGAAGGGCATAGGGGACCAGACAGGTTGCCTTTAAATTCACATATAATGTTCTCCTCCCAAACAACCCCATAGTGCATCTTAAGACCATGAAGTCCCTCTTCCACCTCTCACCCTAATCCCAATCCTCCCCCTCCTTAGTGTCCCCTCCTCAGGCTATTAATCACCACTCACCTCCCTCTCCTCATTGTCCCCTCCTTAGGTTATTAGTAACAACTCACCTCCCCCTCTTTATTGCCCCCTCCTCAGTCTATTAGAAAAAAAATAGTCACCATTCACCTGCCCGCACGGTCTCCTGTCGTGCTGCTGCTTCTCCTGCCAGGAGATTTTCAAATGACACACACGCGCGAAGAACTTCATCAGGTTATGCACATGTGTCAAAGAGAAAGTGCCAGGTGCGAGCAGAGGACAAACACCTGCGTTCCGCTATCTAAACTGTGCGGAACTGCAAGAGCTCTCCCTGCCTGGCACGCTGCTTGTGGAAAGAGCAATCTGGCCAAGGGCTCCCCGGAGCCTTGAGCTCCAGAAAACAGGTCAGATTGCCCTCATTATTAACCAGCTAGCAAGCGCCCTTTGAACTTCCGGGCCCCAGTACGGCTGCACTGGCTATACTGGCGGTATGTCCGCCTCGGTATATATATATATACCCCCTGACAGAAGTTCTGTCGCTTATCCATCTTATGTAAATAAAAGCTTATAACCTGACTTTAAATTCATCCATTGGTTTTATAAATTACTCTTTTGAAAGCTGAAACCCTCCAAATTTTGGTTGCTGCAAAGCTGAAATATTGATCATTTAATGAACACAGAAAGGTCAAATTTTGTCAAGACAAACGTTTTCTCACCTTGTCATATAATGCACCCAATCCTAGTTTACATTCTCACCTGTGCTCACTAAATGATCAGTTAATTAGTGGGTGTGTATAAAAAGAAACCAAGCACCCCAGACCTTCACTTGAACTGCATTTTGACCTCTGACAACATACCAAAAATCCACCCTGCGGCCAAAGCCTTGATTATCAAGAGGCTGAAGACCAGATCCACTGCAGAGGTGGCTAGCACCTTTAATGTGTCTCAGTGTCAAGTACAAAGAATTTAAAAAAGATTTGAAGAGACTGGAGATGTTTTTGACAAGTCCAGATCTGGCAGACCCTGCAAGACAACTGCTCAGTAGGAACGTTTGTTGGTTAGAAAATCCAAAGCCAGCCCCTCTTCCACTGCAGCAGAGCTCCAACAGGCCTCGTCACCTCAAGTTCCTGTGTCAATTAGAACAGTTTGTAGGATTCTGTCTCAAAATGGCCTCCATGGTCGAATCAGTGCCCAGAGGCCATTACTAAGCAAAAGGCAATTAAAAAACCGTGTGGCATTTGCCAAGTCCCACAGCCTGCTAAACAGATGGACGCTGGAAAAGTGGCAGAAGGTGTATTTCTCTGATGAATCTTCAGTTGAATTACACCACAGCCACCACAAATACTGCAGGAAACCTACTGGAACCCGTAGGGATCCAAAATACACCCAGAAAATAGTTAAGTTTGGTGGTGGAAAGATCATGGTCTGGGGTTACATTCAGTATGGGGGTGTGCGAATCATTTGCAAGGTGGAAGGCAATATCGATAGCCTAAAATATCAAGACGTATTAGCTACCTCTTACATTCCCTATCATAAAAGGGGTCAAATTCTCTAGCAGGATGGTGCTCCATTTCATACATCCTTCTCTACAACAAAGTTCCTCCTGGCAAAGAAGATTAAGGTGCTCAAGGACTGGCCAGCCTAGTCACCATACAGAAGGCATGTTTGGGGTAGGATGAAAGCGGAAGCTTGGAAGACAAAACCAAAGAATCTAGATGAACTCTGGGAGGCATGTAAGACTGCATTCTTTGCTATTCCTGATGACTTCATCAATAAATTGTATGAATCATTGTTGAACCGCATGGATGCAATCCTTCAAGCTCATGGAAGTCACACAAAATATTAAATATGGCTGTAATAGCACAACAACTGTATTCACCAATGTTATGCAACATATCTTTGTATTAAAAGGTAATTATTTGTTTGAATTTCATATTACTTTCTGTGGGCAACAACACTTTTGTCTTGCCAAAATCTGACCTTTCTGTGTTCATTAATCGATTAATATTTCAGCTTTGCAGCAACTTTATTTTCATAACCTAAACCAAATTTTGGAGGGTTTCAGCTTTGAAAAGAGTAATTTATAAAACCAATGGATGAATTTAAAGTCAGGTTATAAGCTTTTACTTACATAACATGGATAAGTGACAGAACTTCTGTCAGGGAGTGTAATGTAATGTCTAAAAAAGGAGAAATATTATCGTGCTTATCCACTGTAAATTGTTTTTCATTGTGCTAATACTTACTGCTTAGGCTCATTGCATATATATATATATATATATATATATGCAATGAGCCTAAGCAGTAAGTATTAGCACAATGAAAAACGATTTACAGTGGATAAGCACGATAATATATATATGCAATGAGCCTAAGCAGTAAGTATTAGCACAATGAAAAACGATTTACAGTGGATAAGCACGATAATATTTCTCCTTTTTTAGACATTACATTACACTCCCTGACAGAAGTTCTGTCACTTATCCATGTTATGGAAGTAAAAGCTTATAACCTAACTTTAAATTCATCCATTGGTTTTATAAATTACTCTTTTCAAAGCTGAAACCCTCCAAAATTTGGTTTAGGTTATGAAAATATATATATATGTTAGTGCTATATAAAAATAAAGATTTTTATATACATCATCTAATTCTTCCTTCAAATACATTTCTTTTGTCTTTTAAGCGATTTATCCAACATGGATTTTACCACCTGTTTTGTGCCTATAGTATAGTGCGGACATGCTCAGAAAAGTTACTTACCTTTTTTTCTTTCAGATAGGTGATAATGTTATGTCCAATATGGATATCAAGTATATTTTCTCTAGACTTGAGGAAACTATTATATAATGTTTAAGAAGGTGGTGGGATTTTATTATCCTTCAAAAATAGTACCAAGAGGTTTGTGTATTAAAAATACTGCCACAACTTTTCACAATGATACGTTTTTCACCTAATGCAGGGGTAAGGAATCTCCTGCCCGTGGGCCTTATGCGGCCTGTGAGACTTTTTATGCGGCCCCTGGGCACATTCCCGGAGACCGCAGTACTCGGGCGACAACCGCAGTTGTCGGCTGTCGGCCCTTTAAATCACAATGTGTGGCCTTTGCCAGCGTGCCGAGGACATACTTTGAGGGCGAGGTAAGCATGAGATGTGCTGTGTTCCTGTCCCACAGAAGAAGAGGAGCGGTAGGTTTACTGGCCTCCCGGCTGTACATGCTGTGTGACTCCTGCCTCCCTTAATGAACCTCCTTCCTCTCTGCAGTGCATGCCTCCTGCCTGCCTACTGTGAGCCTCCTGCCTCTCTGCTGTGAGCCTCCTGCCTCCCTGCTGTGAGCCTCCTGCCTCCCGCTGCTGTGAGCCTCCTGCTGTACCTGCCTCCTGCTGCTGTGAGCCTCCTGCCTCCCTGCTGTGAGCCTCCTACCTACCTGCTGTGAGCCTCCTGCCTCCCGCTGCAGTGAACCTTCTGCCTCCCGCTGCTGTGAGCCTCCTGCTTCCCACTGCTGTGAGCCTCCTGCCTCCCGCTGCTGTGAGCCTCCTGCCTTCTGCTGCTGTGAGCTTCCTGCCTCCCGCTACTGTGAGCCTCCTGCTGCTGTGAGCATCCTGCCTTCCACTGGTGTGAGCCTTCTGCCTCCCGCTGCTGTGTATGCCTTCCAGTGCTGTGTGTGCCACCCTCCCAGTGCTGTATGTGTCACCCTCCCAGTGCTGTGTGCTACCCTCCCAGTGCTGTGTGCCACCCTCCCAGTGCTGTGTGCCACCCTTCCAGTGCTGTGTGCCACCCCGTAGTGCTGTTTGCCACCCCCCCAGTTCTGTTTGCCACTCCCCAATGCTGTGTGCCACCCTCCCAGTGCTGTGTGCCACCCCCCAGTGCTGTGCCAACCCCAGTGCTGTGTGCCACCCCCCCAGTGTTGTCTGTGCTCCCTTAGTTCTGTTTATGTCCCCGAGTCCTGTTCGTGCCCTTCTAGTGTTGTTCTTGCCACAGCCAGTGCTGTCCATGATTAACGAGCACAATCTGTTCTCGGAGTGTGCTTGTTAACCAAGTTAGTCATTCAGGAAAGCAAGATTTCCCATAGGAAATCATTGCAATGCAGACAATTCGTTCCATAACTTGTTAAATGTCCCATCCTGGTCCCCTATTGTGTCATTCCACACATGCACACACATGCACAAACACACACAAATACACACAAACACACAAGCACGCACGCACACGCACATATTATGCTCACCTTACCTTTCGTTCCATCGCTGGTCTCCTGGGACTTGCTGTTCGCTAGTACGGGCTGTATATCGGGTTACCATCGCGACGAGGGAGGAACTTCCGCACCTAGAGCGCTGACGTCAAAGGCAGGAGCCGCTTGCCTCTGATTGGTCAGTGCGCTGCCTTTGAGTAGCAGTGACAGAGGAAGTTCCTGCTTCGTCGCTATGCCTGCCGATACACAGCCTGGAGCGGCGAACTACAGGACCCAGGAGGTCGGAGATGGAACGGAAGGTACACATATTATGCTCACCTTACCTTCCGTTCCATCGTCGGCCTCCTGGGTCCTGTAGTTCGCCGCGAGGATTCCTCCCTCGTCGCAATATACTGGCGAACTACAAGAACCATGAGGCCGGCGATGGAACAGAAGGTAAGGTGAGCATAATACTGTATGTGTGTGCATGCGTGTTTGTTTGTGCATGTTTATGTGTGTTTTGTGAGTGCTTGTGTGTGTTTGTGTGGACTGCAAGAGCGGGTCAGAGCGCGATGGTGTGCAGAACCAGAAGTGTGTGCGGTGAGTATTTTGCTCATACAGCCAAGCTTTCTCGTAAACTGAGTTACAAATTTACAGAAAGCTTTGCTTGTTAAGCGAAATTCTCGTTAACTGGGTTACTCATTAAGCGAGGTTCCACTGTATATATATATATATATATATATATATATATATATATACTCGTACATATATATATATATAGTTAGGTCCAGAAATATTTGGACAGTGACACAAGTTTTGTTATTTTAGCTGTTTACAAAAACATATTCAGAAATACAATTATATATATAATATGGGCTGAAAGTGCACACTCCCAGCTGCAATATGAGAGTTTTCACATCCAAATCGGAGAAAGGGTTTAGGAATCATAGCTCTGTAATGCATAGCCTCCTCTTTTTCAAGGGACCAAAAGTAATTGGACAAGGGACTCTAAGGGCTGCAATTAACTCTGAAGGCGTCTCTCTCATTAACCTGTAATCAATGAAGTAGTTAAAAGGTCTGGGGTTGATTACAGGTGTGTGGTTTTGCATTTGGAAGTTGTTTCTTTGACCAGACAACATGCGGTCTAAGGAACTCTCAATTGAGGTGAAGCAGAACATCCTGAGGCTGAAAAAAAGAAAAAATCCATCAGAGAGCTAGCAGACATGCTTGGAGTAGCAAAATCAACAGTCGGGTACATTCTGAGAAAAAAGGAATTGACTGGTGAGCTTGGGAACTCAAAAAGGCCTGGGCGTCCACGGATGACAACAGTGGTGGATGATCGCCGCATACTTTCTTTGGTGAAGAAGAACCCGTTCACAACATCAACTGAAGTCCAGAACACTCTCAGTGAAGTAGGTGTATCTGTCTCTAAGTCAACAGTAAAGAGAAGACTCCATGAAAGTAAATACAAAGGGTTCACATCTAGATGCAAACCATTCATCAATTCCAAAAATAGACAGGCCAGAGTTAAATTTGCTGAAAAACACCTCATGAAGCCAGCTCAGTTCTGGAAAAGTATTCTATGGACAGATGAGACAAAGATCAACCTGTACCAGAATGATGGGAAGAAAAAAGTTTGGAGAAGAAAGGGAACGGCACATGATCCAAGGCACACCACATCCTCTGTAAAACATGGTGGAGGCAACGTGATGGCATGGGCATGCATGGCTTTCAATGGCACTGGGTCACTTGTGTTTATTGATGACATAACAGCAGACAAGAGTAGCCCGATGAATTCTGAAGTGTACCGGGATATACTTTCAGCGCAGATTCAGCCAAATGCCGCAAAGTTGATCGGACGGCGCTTCATAGTACAGATGGACAATGACCCCAAGCATACAGCCAAAGCTACCCAGGAGTTCATGAGTGCAAAAAAGTGGAACATTCTGCAATGGCCAAGTCAATCACCAGATCTTAACCCAATTGAGCATGCATTTCACTTGCTCAAATCCAGACTTAAGACGGAAAGACCCACAAACAAGCAAGACCTGAAGGCTGCAGCTGTAAAGGCCTGGCAAAGCATTAAGAAGGAGGAAACCCAGCGTTTGGTGATGTCCATGGGTTCCAGACTTAAGGCAGTGATTGCCTCCAAAGGATTCGCAACAAAATATTGAAAATAAAAATATTTTGTTTGGGTTTGGTTTATTTGTCCAATTACTTTTGACCTCCTAAAATGTGGAGTGTTTGTAAAGAAATGTGTACAATTCCTACAATTTCTATCAGATATTTTTGTTCAAACCTTCAAATTAAACGTTACAATCTGCACTTGAATTCTGTTGTAGAGGTTTCATTTCAAATCCAATGTGGTGGCATGCAGAGCCCAACTCGTGAAAATTGTGTCACTGTCCAAATATTTCTGGACCTAACTGTATATATATATATATATATATATATATATATATATTATATATATATGTCCCCATCCCTTCTTGTGATGTGTGTATATATATATAAGTCCCCAGCCCCTCCTGTGATGTATGTGCCTCCGGCGTCTCCTATCTCATGTATATGATTTACCAATCAGTTGACTGTGCTCCAGACCAAGACAAACCTGGAAAAGCAGTTGTGAGAAGCCACATGATCAATATCCCCTCAACATCACAGCTGCACCAAAGAGAAGTTCCAACCACCACAGGAAGAGTTAATTAATTGCTTGACCAAATATATTAGGGTAATTTTCAAGCTGATTTTTTGCAGCCCCCAAAGGTGGGTAGAAATTTCCAAATGGCCCCCGACAGAAAAAAGGTTCCCACCCCTGACTTAATGGAATACTTAACTGATTGCTAAAAGTCATGCAGCTAATCACCAGGGAGGAAATGGTTAAATTGCAGGAATTGGAAACCACCATAATCACATTACCGGAATCTTTGAAAAAATTCTCCAATTACTCTGATTGTAAAAATCTTAACAGAAAATTACTACTTAAGGGTGATTTAATTGAAGAAACCATTACTGAAACAAAAAGATCTAAGTTCGATAGGGACTGCAGTGACCGAGTACAATACGGTTTATACCTGGAAATCTTCAAGGACACCTAAATCAGTTCTCAAAGAACATAGAAAATATTCTTTACAATCATAGACAAGTTAGTTTCATCTCATTTGAGATGGAAACCAGTGATGCCAATACAGATTTTTTTTTAATTCTGGTAGTGTGAATACTATAGTATAGCACATAAGGATTCACTCCATACTACTAGTACTCCTAGATGTTCAAAAAATGCAGGAGGCAAAGAGGAGGCCAAAAGCACAAAAACAAATCACAGATACCCGGTGGTGTGAGCACAGTGCAGATTCATTTTATTTCACGGCTATTAACCTATCTGCAAGTATCATATCATCAACACAAATTCAAGTTTTGAAAAAAGGTCTGAAATATAGACCTAATACCCATGGAAATCTTTTCCAGAGCATTAATAACATTAACACAATCATACGGTTGCTCACGGTTAAGACATTTTTTCTGTATCGATTCTGAAGACAACGGATTTAATACTGACGAACTTCGATGTGTACAGGACATACCCCTTTCCAAGGAACTTTTAAAAAAAATAGCTACTATTACATTAATGTAGAAAAAACAAAAAACCAGCACTAATTGTGCACTTCAACACTAAAAATTCCAAACTGTACTTATTATAAAAATTTTGAGATTTTTGGCAAAAAATTGCAATTTCTTGAGCTACCCCGCCACGTCACGGCAAATCTCATTTGGGGCAGTCCTACACTAAAATATTTTTATAAAATGTGTCATACGGCCTCACATATGAATAGTAGAACTGCTCTTAGCAGCACTCACCTGATCTATTTCAATCCCGTACCAATGACTGAGTCATGGCTGTGGGCGGGACAGGTCCAAGCAAATGCTGCATGAAGTAAATAGCCTGTGGACAGGGCCTGATGACTGAATGTGAACAGTCACCAACCGCCAAAATCTAGACAGGTGGAATACATCCCAAATTGGGGTGCATAGCAAGGTGGGGGTCAGCCACCGACCAATTCAATGAAGAAAAAACAAAAAGCCAGCACTAATTGTGCACTTCAGCACTAAAAATTCCAAACTGTACTTATTATAAAAATTTTGAGATTTTAGGCAAAAAATTGCAATTTCTTGAGCTACCTCGCCACGTCACGGCAAATCTCATTTGGGGCAGTCCTACACTAAAATATTTTTATAAAATGTGCCATACGGCCTCACATATGAATAGTAGAACTGCTCTTAGCAGCACTCACCTGGTCTATTTCAATCCCGTACCCATGACTGAGTCATGGCTGTGGGCAGGACAGGTCCAAGCAAATGCTGCATGAAGTAAATAGCCTGTGGACAGGGCCTGATGACTGAATGTGAACAGTCACCAACCGCCAAAATCTAGACAGGTGGAATACATCCCAAATTGGGGTGCATAGCAAGGTGGGGGTCAGCCACCGACCAATTCAATGAAGAAAAAACAAAAAGCCAGCACTAATTGTGCACTTCAGCACTAAAAATTCCAAACTGTACTCATAATAAAAATTTTGAGATTTTTGCCAAAAAATTGCAATTTCTTGAGCTGCCTCACCACGTCACGGCAAATCTCATTTGGGGCAGTCCTACACTAAAATATTTTTATATAATGTGCCATACGACCTCACATATGAATAGTAGAACTGCTCTTAGCAGCACTCACCTGGTCTATTTCAATCCCGTACCCATGACTGGGTCATGGCTGTGGGCGGGACAGGTCCAAGCAAATGCTGCATGAAGTAAATATGCACATTTTATAAAAATATTTTAGTGTAGGACTGCCCCAAATGAGATTTGATGTGACGTGGCGGGGTAGCTCAAGAAATTGCAATTTTTTGCCAAAAATCTCAAAAAAAATTTATAAGTACAGTTTGGAATTTTTAGTGCTGAAGTGCACATTTAGTGCTGGGTTTTTGTTTTTTCTTTATTATATTAATGTATCTAAATTGATAATTACATGTTCTTGTAACCAATGTACAATCTACCAATGGTTTAAGAAAAATACCAAATCCGGTTCTTTACCCCCATTTCCTCTAGGATAGTTTCCAACATGTTATGGCAAAACAAATTAATACCTTTCTTGAAACTAAATGACAAATTACCCATAATCTTACTGTCACAGAGAGAATAGTGTTACAAAATCTGTTTAAATAAACTATTATCTGTCCCTAGGACAAAGGGGGTTCCCTAGTGGTTTTGGACAAACTTTGGAATATGTCTAAGCTATTAGACATAAAAGCTTACCTGTATCTAATGCTGTTAAAAATAAATTTCATCGGATTCTGGTAGAAGGTGTTCGACATGGTTAGATTATTTGCTACAACCCTTGGTTCCAATTACTACAGGTCATATATGAGATACCAAAAATCTTCTATCTAGTTTACAACAGATTAAATGGACCAAGGGTTCTATTTGGTCTACATCTAATGATTCCTCATTATATTCATCTATACCCCATGATTTATCACTCACGTCTTTATGTTTTCAGCTCTTTAAGTACAGTTATTCGTCTGATCTACTGTATGTCGATTCATTCTTATGGTTATAGATTTTCTGTAGAATTTTTTTTTTCAGTTTTGCTAATCTGTTTTTATTTCAGATATGTGGATATCCGATGGGTGCTAAATTTTAACCTTCTTTAGAGAACTTGTATATTTGGTGGGAGTAGGAATATATACATACTTCTAATAAACCCCTTTTCTCTCCTCCTCCTGACGGTAGAAGATAGATGATCTGCTAATGATCTGGCAGATCGATTCTCAAAACTCTCAAACTAGCCCTATAATTTCATTTGAAAAATATCAACAATGATAATTTAAATTTACGCTTTACAATGGATAAACATCATACTGCTTCTTTTTAACACATCACATTACATATAGCTATAGATCTGTGGGCATCATTCACATATTTCAGAGAAAACCAAATGATGAGAAACATTATTCTAAATTATCATTACGAAAAAGATTACCAACTTTTTCAACCTAATTTAGTACAGATTATTCAGAAATTATTAAAATATTACATAAATACTTACAAGTACTCTACCAGGATGAGATTTTATTTAAAATTATGTCAGGAGGTATCAGATGTTTTGGCAGAAATGCTATGAACATAGGGAACATTGTCTCCACCAGTCTTTTCTCTACCAACTCTGGACATATTTATTTGTGGCTTAATGTCAAGGGTACATATAGATGTGGAGGGGGGTAACAAGTGTAATTTATGTAAATACATGTTGCAAACAGATACTTTCTCTATCAACACCAGTAAAACATACTCCATAAATTATACCATTAATTGTAGAACCACATATGTGGTATATATTGCTGCTTGTATTAAATGATAAAAATAATACATAGGATGTACAACACGTATGCTGAAAAGGAGAATAGCTGAACACGTCATTGCATCCTCATCTAATACCACGAAGCTTGTCTTTGGGTCTAAGCACTTTTCTGTAGTTCATAGAGGCAATTCCTCCTTTTTAAAGATCATTTCCATTGAGTGAGTTAATAAACCAGCAAGAGGAGGAGATTGGCCTAAGGCTTTGCTCGCAGGGGAACCGCATTGTATTCTACAATTAAAACCTATATTTTTGCAGGATTGAGCTATTACTCTGATTTGACATAGCTTTTTGTAATGTATAGTTATACTTTTGTATAATATATTTCTATATAGATACTTTTTCACTGTATGCGTTTATAGTTTATTTGCTCAATAGATTTGATTATTATTTTTTGTGCTATGTTAAGAGAATTGTTCATTTAAATAATTGGTGGAGTTTCTCCTCCCCTTTTCTGAATAATTTCCAGGGAAACGAATATAATCTATGGGGAATATCCATTTAGTATACCTATGATTTTGTACATCCAAAACGCAAAAGGTTTATATCTTTGGAGCCAAATTTTTGTTACAATGCACTAACCTTTTCTAATGGATTGAAATAAATTAAACTTTCTTACATATATTTTTTGGTGCTAGGATATTCCTGCTTGGTTCATTTCTTTATTATATATCTGCTTCTTATTCAAGGGACCAAATGTAAATGGATAATTACTTCAAAAGCTCTTTAATGGGGTGCATGGGCTATTTCATTGTTATACCACCATTAATTAAGAAGGCAAAAGGTCTGGAGCTGATTCCAGGTGTGACATTTGCATTTGGAAGCTATTTCTGTGGGCCCACAACATGAGGTCAAAGGAACGCTCAATGGAACAGTAACAAACTATGAATAAGGGAAAAATAAGAACAAATCCATCAGAGTGATAGCAGAAAAGTTAGATGTTGTCAAATCAACACTTTGTCTCTGCAAATATAAAAGAGCACACTGTTAAGCTGGGGAACTAAAAGGACTGGACGTTTGTGGAAGACAACTATGTTGGATGATCCCATAATCCTTTCCATGGTAAAGAAAAACCCTTATCATCATGCATCCAAGTGAAGAACACTGTCCAGGAAGTGGGTGTTTCAGTATCTAAATCTACCATAAAGAGAAGATTCCATGAGAACAAAAACAGTGGGTTCACCACAAGGTATAAACCATTTTTTAGCCTTAAAAATAGGAAGGACAAATTAGACTTTGTCAAAAAGAAGCCAGTCCAGTTCTGGAAAAGCATTCTCTGGACTGATGGAACTAAGATCAACCTGCACCAGAATGATGGGAAGAAGGAAGCATGGAAAAGGCTTTAAATGGCTCATGATTCAAGCCACACCACATCCTCTGTAAAACATGGTGTTGGCAGTGTCATTGCATGGGCATGTATGGATTCCAATGGAACTTGGTCATTAGTGTTTATTTATCACGTGACTGAAGACAGAAGTGGCTGGATGAATTCTAAAGTGGACAGGGCTATAGTTTCTGCTCAAATTCAACCAAATCATCAAGGTTGATTGGATGGTGCTTCAAAGTACATATGGATAATGAGCCAAAACACACAGCAAAAGCAATCCAGGAGTTTTTCAAAGAAAAAACAGGAATATTCTGCAATGGCCTAGTCAATCATTAGATATCAACCCCATCGAGCATGTATTTTACAAGGTTAAGATGAAACTTAAGACAGCAAAGCAACAGTTAAAGTCAGCTGCAGTAAAGGCCTGGCAAAGCATCCCATAGGAGAAAATCCAGCATTTGGTGATGTCCATGACTTCCAGACTTCAAGCAGTCATTGCCTACAAAGGATTCTCTACAAAGTGTTAAAAATTAACATTTTATTTATGGTAAAGTTACATTGTCCAGTTACTTTTGTGTACGTGAAATAAGGAAGCTTTCTAGAAAAATTGTTGCAATTCCAAAACATTTCACATAATATTGTTGTTCAACCCCTGCATTAAACCTGAAAGTCTACACTTCAATTGCATCTCAGTTGTTTAATTTTAAATAAAAAAATAGTTACCTGGAGAGCCTACAACAGGGTTATTCAGTCATTTTCCAAATATTTCTGGACCTAACTGTATCATTGTCAGAGATATATCCCTATAGCTGTGGAGAACATGTGAAGCACAGTAAATGTTGAGTTCATTTTCTCATGAGTTGTTTTTTTTTTGTATGCAGCATATTGCAGTGATACCCAGTTCTCAGTGTTTACAAGAATCACACTGCTACTTAAATGTATTAAATGTATATTACACAGCCAGGGAGATTCACTGCCAATGTTATGGAAATTGCGATGCTGCTTATTAAACGGTGAATTAATTTTTCCTAGATACTTTAGTTATCTACAGTGAACTCTCCTGTTTCTAATATTTCTCATTAATGACTTTTTTCAGATAATGAGTTGCTCATGTGCCTATCTTCCTATTTGTAGCATCACATATTGTGGCGTTTATGGGGTCACTTTCATGCGCATATCTCACCAATGAGTTTTTTATTGCTGTACTCCTATTGGTAACACTTTCAGAAGTCCTTCCTCTATAAGTCTAATATGTTATTGTTTTCCAGGTTTTCCAGCAATTGTGTACTTCTAACTAGAATTAGTCATACTTTCCATAACAACAGGTATCTGGGCTGATTAACAGCTTAAGTTGCTTGTAGCCAGAACCTTGGTATTTAGGATACATTATTGTTAGGCGGCCTTTGCACACTACGACATCGCACGATGTCGGTGGGGTCAAATTGAAAATGACGTACTTCCGGCATCGCAAGCGACATCGTAGTGTGTAAAGGCTCGATGATACGATTAACGAGTGTAAAAGCATCGTAATCGTATCATTGGTGCAGCGTCGGCGAAATCCATAATTACGCTGACGCAACGGTCCGATGTTGTTCCTCGCTCCTGCGGCAGCACACATCGCTGTGTGTGAAGTCGCAGGAGCGAGGAACATCTCCTACCGGCGTCACCGCGGCTTCCGTAGGATATGCGGAAGGAAAGAGGTGGGCGGGATGTTTACATCCCGCTCATCTCCGCCCCTCTGCTCCTATTGGCCACCTGCCGTGTGACGTCGCAGTGACGCCGCACGACCCGCCCCCTTAATAAGGAGGCGGGTCACCGGCCAGAGCGACGGTCGCAGGACAAGGTGAGTCCATGTAAAGCTGCCGTAGCGATAATGTTCGCTACAGCAGCTATCACAAGGATATCACAGTTGCGACGGGGGCGGGGACTATCACGCTCGGCATCGCAGCATCGATGTCGTAGTGTGCAAAGTGCCCCTTAGTGATGAGCGACAATATCTGGCATTTCATTACTTGTGTGAATATTAAGGTATTTGTGATATTCATTACTCGTCGAGTATTTTGGTATTCACCTCGTCAGTTTTGAGTCCCCTTCCAACATGTGTGGAGCCTGATTTCAGCCCCTAAACATGTGTGGATTGCCTGCCAATCAAAGTAATGCAGTAGCCATCTTTGCTTTCAGAATTACTGCGATTGGCAAGCACAGTAAAAAGAAAAAAAAAAACTAAAAAATGACTTGCAGACTGATGACTAAAAGTAAGTAGCATGGAAATGCTTGAGTGCTTGGTACTCGAATCGAGCGGGTTGAACACTTGGACGGGCTTGACTTGAGTACCAAGTATAATAAAAGTCAATCAGAATCTCAAGCATTTTTCCAGAAGACACTAATGGGAGGGCTAGGGGGGGGCAGTAAAATAAAATGAATGGAAACAGTGCTCAAATGGAATGGGAAAAGTATGGGGAAGACACCTGAATGCATCTCTGACTCTCAGGTCATTGTTTTGAACAAAATAAATAAATAAATAAATAAAAAATAAGGTGGTTCCCCCTATTTTTCATAATCAGCGCAGTTAAAGGAGACAGCAGTGCACTAATATTCTCCGACTGGGAAGGTACATGGTTATTGCGTCCTCCCCAGCCTAACAATAGCAGCCCGTAGCCATCCCACAATTGGCGCATCCATTAGATGTGCCAATTATGGCACTTTACCCAGCTCATACCGATTGCCCTGGTGCCGTGGCAACTGGGTTAATATATGATCCAGGACCGATGTAATCCCCACAAAATCTCACAACGATCCCAACTCTGCTACATCTGAACTGACAGCATGTGGCCACAGAACATAACTGCATGCTGTAACTTCAGGCAGAGAATGAGCCGTGTGATCAGCGGTAAAGTCACTCGGGTTAGTTGCAGTCACAGCTGGATGTTCCCATGTCCCTCCACCTGTGACCGCAAGTAACCTAACCTCAGGGGACCTCCTGAGGTGAGGTCACTAAGTTCATTGAGGTTCCCTGAGGTCAGATTACCTGTGATCACAGGTGGAGGGTAATGGGAACCTCCAGCTGAGATTGCAGCTAACCTGAGTGATGTCACTGCTCATCGCTGCAGCTCAGTCTTTGCCTGAAGTTCACAGTGGGTGGTCATGTTCTATTACAGCGCTGTGCCTTCAGATGTAGCAGAGCTTGAATAGTCATGGGACTTCATAGTGTGGATTACTGGGTGTTTTGGGGTTAATAAATTGGTGAAAGAGGGTGTTTTTTATTTTATTTTTTAAAAGATTTTTCTGTTTGTTTTTATTTCTTTTTACTTTTTGGATTAATGGTTGGGGGGGTCTCATAGACCCCTATCTGTCACTAATCCAGGGCTTAGTGGCAGCTCACAGGTATAGATAACCCCTTATTATCCTGATTGCCACCGCACCAGGGTAATCAAAAAGAGCCAGGTAAAGTTCTGAACTGTCGCATCTAATGCATGCGACAATCCTGGGTGACTTCAGGCTGCTATTTTTAAGCTGGGTGGCCAATAAGCATCGGTCTCCCCAGCCTGAGAATGCAAGCGCCAGCCGTTAGGCTTTATCTTGGCTGGGTATCAAAATTGGAGGGCACTGCATGACAATTTTTACAATTATTTATTTGTTTAAATACTTTTTTTTTTTTTTTAAAAGCCACATGCGGTTTTTCATATTTTGATATACAGCCAAGATAACTGCATGGCTGGGGCTGGTGATATCTGTGCTGGTATCAATACAGGGGGTTACCTTACCCAGTTTTTTTTAAATGTATTTATTTATTTATTCATTTATCACCAGTATAAGGACACAGACAGCATTTGTTGTTCCAACCAATCACAGACATTGTCTCAGAGGGTGGGAGCATGGTCCAACTGCAGCCAATCAGAATCAGAGACGCCAGTGGAAGGAGAAAGCAGTGAATACATATGAAGAATAATTAGCGGACTCGGAAATAGCAATACAGCCGAGGGGAGACTCTGCAAGTATGTATTGCTTTAACCCTTTTTTATTTTCTTTCTTTTACAGCACCCTACACCATTTTACAACACATCACTTTTGCCTCCTATTGAATTTAAGGGGTTCGGCTAGGATTGACGATCCAATCGGCGATCTCAGGCGGGTTGGTGATCCTGAACCGATCCGACCCTTAGCAGGATTGCTCATCTCCAGTTGTGACTTGTCGGGAGAAAATAAATTAATTAAGAAAGTACAATTAAATTAAAGAGTCAGGTTGAAATGCACTCTGCAATACACATAGGTATTTGATGCAGTATTCCCAAAATACCTCTTCACTGAATCACAAGTCACACACTTATTTCAAATCACACTTATCCACTCATTGACACTCACAATAAAAGATGATAAAAGAGAATCTGTCACCAGGTTTTTGCTACCTCATCTGAGAGCAGCATAACGTAGAGACAGAGACCCTGATTCTAGCAACGTGTCCCTGAGGTGTTTGCTGTCATTTTGGTCAAATCAATGTGTTCTCTGCTGCAGACAGATTTAGCAGTTATACAGAGCTCATGAATATACCAGACTACCTGGCAGCAGGCCAAGAAGTCCTCTAGTGATAATTTGTTGATGAAACAGTGATTTTATCAAAAATACACTAAGCAGCCCAGTAAGTGACATGGCTGGAATCAGAATCGCTGCTCTCAGATTACGTGGTAAAAACCTGGTGACAGATTCCCTTTAAATAGTTTCTTTTTCCCTTAGCTGCAATACAACTTTCAACTCACTGCACTTATTGCCACTCATGTGTCTGTCATGACGATCTTCCAGTGAACATTGGTTGCGAGCCGTCATTCATAGATCACTGTAGCTTCAAGTTGACTAAGAGGACTAGAAAATACTAATTGTTATGCCTTCCTGCATCCACAGACTCAGATGGGCTGTAATGGACAGGCTAGAGGGAAGCCACTCACCAACCAGGACCCCTAGAACCCTGAAACACTTTAACCCCTATACAGGGATTTGGTATTACACAGGGCCCAAGGTGATCACTACCTGTGAAGGGCTGCAGTCCGGAGAGTAGTCATCAGGTAGGGTCAAACCAGGAATTGCAGAACAGGGACAGATTCGGCAGGCAAGGACGTAATCAGCAAACGAAGCAGAGGTCAAATCCGGATCAGGCAGCGAGGTACATAAACGACAGGCAGAAGGGTAGTCAGAACACAAGCAAGGTCAGTGCA
The DNA here is from genome assembly GCF_048569485.1 of Anomaloglossus baeobatrachus. NCBI lineage: Eukaryota > Metazoa > Chordata > Amphibia > Anura > Aromobatidae > Anomaloglossus > Anomaloglossus baeobatrachus. Next base: position 277,764,398 of record NC_134353.1, on the reverse strand, counting down.
CAGGAATAAAAATACAAACAACACAGGAACCAGGAATACAAACTATCTCTGGCAGTGGTGACAGGAAGGGGAATAAGAAGGGTGTAGTGTCTTCCCATTGGCTGCAGGTGAATGACTACAACTTCAGCTAGAAGACACACGCCACCTACAGTCAGCCAGTGGTACTGCAGGTTCCAGGGAAACCCAGCCTAGTAGATGAGCGGAGCCTGTGCTCAGCAGAGCCACGGGCACTGACTCCTCTCCCATCCCCAGCACCATCCATGGTGGGAACACGGTGTCGCCTGGCGATCGGAGCAGAAGTCGCAGGAGCGGACTCCGGTGGGGACATGACACAAATATAGTGAAAACATTTTTTAAAAAATATTAAAAAAAACACAAAAGTTCAATCACCCCTTTAACCCCAATGAACACAATAAAAAAAAATAAAAATACACATACACTGCTCACAAAAAGTTATAAATATTTGGCTTTTGGGTAAAATTTCAGGTTATCCTAAAATACACTCTAAATTTTCCAGATGACCTTAATGAGATGCTTAAAGTTTTAAATTAACATATCCAACTGTTCAATGTTTTACTATTCTTTGCACAACTTTCTGTTCTCTAACAAGGAGCTTAATGCAAAATTCACAAGAGATATTTGATTATTTGATCCATGAATCACCCAATAATTTTTGGAGTTCAATTAGAATTAGTATTTAAACAGTCCTCCTCATCATGCTGTTCACATCATTGAGCTTAGAGTGTCAGCTAGTACCATCAGCAGGTTGGATCAGAAATATAAAAAAAACTGGTAGTCACAGAAGGCATAGAAGTGGACATCCTTTGGCCACATCCCACACTGATGACAGCTTCATTGTGAACAATGTCCTTCAATGCATGATGAATTCCACACAACTCCAAACACAGTTAATGGAAGTGAGAGTCACTCAAGTGTCACATCAGAGAATTCAAAACCTTTTAGATTAGTGTGGTCTCTGTGTTAGATGACCTCCCTGGCCACTCCTGCATGAGCTAGGCAGCATCTAAGCTGCTGTTCACTGATGAAAGTCAATTTATGCTGAGTAGAACTGCTGGCTGCTAACGATATTGGAGACATCAAGGAGACTGCTCAAACTCATCGAGGTCGCATGAGGGAACAGCTGCTGGAGACTATGGTACTTCAAATGGAGTGGCCTGCACTTTTTCCAGACCTGGATCCCATTGAAAACCTATGGGATCAGCTGAGTCGCCGTGAAGAGGCTCGAAACTTTGTACCCCAGAATCTTAATGAATTGAGAACCTCTCTTCAAGAAGAGTGGGATGCCACACCTCAACAGACAACTAAACTTGCGAACAGCATGAGATGTCATTGTCAAGCTGTAATTAAGGCTTAAGGCTACATGATTAGTTATTGAGACATTGACATTTTTGGGGGTATACCCACCACTGTTGTTGCTTTTGTTTTAATAAATTGTTTGAGATGAGGATATCACTAGTTATGGGAGGCCTCACAGATAACTGGGATCAGTGCGCCTAACCGGGTTAAAAAAAAAAAAAAAAAATGGGTCTGGCCCGGAATTGATCTCGGATATCTTCCGGTCACCATATAAGTCTATGGGAGCCAGAATCAGGTGCTGAATGATGGTGGTAGAAGGGAAAGGAGAATTGGAGCAAGCTCTCCATACTTACCGAGTCTCCAGCGTGGCTGTAACTGCTCCTGGGGCTGCTCACTTTTCATCCGGAGTCTCTCAGTATTGCTCATCCATATTCACAGCTTCCCCCACCCACCTTCAGCCGCCGCGTCTGTGATTGGTTGCAGTCAGATGCGCTCCCAGCCTGAGTGACAGAGTGTCAGACTGCAACCAATAACAGACCCTGTTTGCGGGTCCCTATCGTGGTGCAAAACTAAATAAATAAATAAAATAAAAATTGAGTGAGCGGTTGCAGAAGCCGTATCAGAGGTGCTGTATAACGCGCTTGCTTGATTGTTATTTTCTTTATTTTTCCTTTATTTTTTTTTATTTCCGAAGTTGCCAGATCTGGATCATTAGCCCTAAGAACTCCGGGCCTACTTTTGAAACTGCACAGATCCAAGCTTTTTACAGTCCAAGTATGCTCATCACTGGAAATCACCATTGCGTACTTCTACTTAAATGTCCTACTTTCATGAAAAAATATCACTGTAATGTGAACTTTTTATGTTTTCCGTAAATTTCATTCGAAAGCCAAATATCCCTAATTTTTGTGAGTAGTGTATTTGGTATCGCTGAGTTCAGAAATTTCCAATCTATCAAAATATAAAAAAAAATAATCCAATAAGTAAATAGTGTAATGAAAAAAAATGAAAACACATGAATTAAGTTTTTTGGGCACCGCAACAGTGCAGTAAATTACAATAGGAAGTGATTAAACCATTGCATCTACCCAAAAGTGGTATGAGAAAAACCATCAGCTTAGGGCACAAAAAGCAAGACACCACTTAGCCCTAGATAACGAAAAATAAACAACGTTTCGGCTCTTGGAATATGGCGGCAAAAGCAACATTTTTTATTTGACAAACTTCTGAATTTTTTTCCCCACTTAAACAAAAATAGAACTATACATGTTTGGTACGTACTTGTACTGACCGGAAATCATGCTGACAAGTCAGTTTTGCCATATAGTGTAAATAAAAAAAAAAATATGGAATTGCACTTTTTTGCAATTTCACTGCACTTAGATATTTTTTCCCCGTTATCCAGTCCACTACATGGTAAAATTAATGGTTTCATTCAAAAATACAAGGCCTTCTCGCAAAAATTAATCCCTCAAATATGGCAGAATTGATAGAACAATGAAAAAAGTTATGGCTCTTGGAAGAAGGGAAAGAAAAAAGAAAAACGTAAAATAAACGGAAAATAGCAAGGTCATAAATGGGGTAATTAGTCTTAAGAAATGAAGTTTCGGAGTGGATACTACATCAAGAAAATCGGCTTTTTACAACTGCTGCGCGGTTTTAATCCTTTTTAGTCCATCTTCTACAGTCCTATGGCCATGGGGCTGCAGCAGCTGTTTTGATGCCCTCTCAGTAGTTGTGTCTCACACTACCCCTCAAGCTGAGCAAACCTTCATCAGAACCATTTCACCTATTTTTTAGATCAGACCATATTGCGCTTGTCTCTCCACATTCAAGAAATGAAGTATGTAAGATTTGCATTCTTTAGTTACAAAAGAATCAGGGAGGAATGGTCAGAAAATGCAATTATGTATTTTACCATCAATAAGCAAGAGAGCATGAGAAGTCTAGCCTTGCAATGAGAACACAAGATACCCTTTATTGGGTAGAGTATATCTGCCAAGCAAAAAACCTTAGCAGTTAAGAAATTCTGTGATAATTTAAGATGATCTTCAGAGGAGTCTGAACCCAGTAGAGTGCATTTTCTTCAAGACGTTTTTCACTCACATATTTGGATTTCATGAGATAGACTAAAAATAATAGCAAAGTGACTTCATTTTATCATCAAGGCTGACCATCCAGATGTCCTAGATACATTTGCGAATCATGGAAAATCCAGTTTCCTTTCAGTTTCACAGCAGTTCCACTCTTGTACAAACATTTTTTACAACAATCACGCTGGATAATATGTCTAGAATTCTGGTAGCCTCATTCTGTTACAAGCATATTTTCTAGCAGTTTTATATTTATGTAATGGAGAATACTGGGATCTTCTTCAGCACAAAGATCTTCTAGTCCAGAAGGTCTATTTTATCCCCATCTAGACAGGCTACTTTTCTCTGCTTGGATACTAACAGGTCTAGAGTGGAAGAGAGAGATCTCTTTTTATCAACACCTTGATACGTCTTGAAAGCCTACATAGGGCCAAATTTAATCATCCAGAATCACGTCGAGGTATCTCATCTTGGAAAAACTGTCTGACTAATGTTGACATCAGATGGGTATACTTTAAGGTCTGCTTCTTTATGGCCATTGCATCCTCCAAAGGTTTAGGAAAGTTACAAGTGTTTCTTTTTCTCGTGCTAGTTCAGATGATTTTCTTTAAAGGACTGTGCCATGCGTTTTCCTGATGTTTTCTCATGCTAATGTCAACAGTTATTATTACCCATATTTGTCCTAAAATTTCTGTATTAAATCAAACATATTGCTGCTATTCTTAGGCGGGCTTTGCACATTACGACATCGCAAGCCGATGCTGCGATGTCAAGTGCGATAGTCCCCGCCCCCGTCGCAGGTACGATATCTTGTGATAGCTGGCGTAGCGAACATTATTGCTACGCCAGCTTCACATGCACTCACCTGCCCTGCGATCGTCGCTCTGGCCGTCGACCTGCCTCCTTCCTAAGGGGGCGGGTCGTGCAGCGTCATAGCGACGTCACACGGCAGGTGGCCAAAAGCGGCGGAGGGGCGGAGATGAGCAGGATGTAAACATCCCTCCCATCTCCTTCCTTCTCATTGCAGCCGGGAGGCAGGTAGGAGATGTTCCTCGCTCCTACGGCTTCACACACAGCGATGTGTGCTGCCGCAAGAATGAGGAACTACATCGTACCTGTCGCTGCACCGGCATTATGGAAATGTCGGAGAATACACCGATGATACGATAACGACGCTTTTGCGCTCGTTAATCGTATCATCTAGGATTTACACACTACGATGTTGAAAGTGACGCCGGATGTGCGTCACTTTCGATTTGACACCACCGACATCGCACGTGCGATGTTGCAACATGCAAAGCCTCCCTAAGGCTTTAGGAAAGCCTTGAAGGTTTCTAAAGACTCTAACCAAATGATTAAGGAAAATCTATATCATCAAAGTTTATAACCTAGAAGAACTACCTCAGGTTTTCCCACTTATATTCAACCTACTAGATCTAGTTCCACATTGCACTCAGTAGAAGCTTGAGAAGTCGTCTCATCTGTAATGCCACATTCTGGCTTTCATCCTCTGCATTTGCAAAACATAATAGGCTTAACATAGCTTTCAAGAGTTCAGTCATCAGTACAGGGGGCAGTAATGGCACTGCTTGAGAAATTTTCTACCCTTATTTTTGGAACTTTAAATATCCTATGTGTGTTGCCTTAGGATTAAGAGGAAACTAAAATTTGTTACCTGCAGTTTTTGTTTTTTCAATTCCAAAGGCAGAATCTATCCCCAACCTATTAATTATTTTGCATGTACATGGAACCAACCACCAGGCATTTTCCCAATAAACTAGAGGCAGTGCTATAATAGCACTAGGATGCTAATTATAATGACACCTTTAGTTGAGAAATCTAAGGCTTGATTGCAGAATAATCCTTGTCCAAACCTTCAGAAGCAACGTAATTTGTGCACAGGCTTGAGCATCAAGGCAGGACTTTGTCTTCTGTAATGATTCTTCCTCTTGTCTTGCCTCCTTTTCTTTATTTACATTTTGCGATGCTGCTGCCATTACCACTATTGGCGACACATGCACATTGCTATTCTGATGTCAAGGGCTTCATAAAGGCTGGTCACAGCCGAAACTTTACCACGCCACATGGGCTTATAATAAAGTCCACTTTTTTACTTTATCTTTGGAGTGCTGCCTTCCTTTTTTTGTTTCTTTTATTGCCAAAAGCAATAAGATTTGTTGCGGGCTTTGCACCAGTTATATTTTTCTATTTCTCTGTATGTGTTGTTCCTATCTTTTTATCTATCTATCTATCTATCTATCTATCTACATACTGTATATGTACTATGTATACACGATACAGTTAGGTCCAGAAATATTTGGATAGTGACCAAATCTTCTTGATTTGTGTTCTGCATGCCACTATTTTTTTTATTAAAAATAAAACAACTAAGATGCAATAAGTGTAGACAGGTTTAATTAAAGGGGTTGAACAAAAATATCCTGTGAAACGTTTGGGAATTGCAACCATTTTTCTACAAAGCCTAATTTCAGGGACTCAAATCTAAATTTACTTTCCATAAATAAAATGTTCATTTTTAATACTTTGCAGTAAATCCTTTGCAAACAATGACCGCTTTAACTCTGGAAGCCATGGACGTCACCAAACGCTGGATTTCCTCCTTTGTGATGCTTTGCCGACCTTTACTGCAGATGACTTCAGTTGTTGCTTCTTTGTGAGTCTTTTAGCCTTAAGTTGTGCCTTAAAGAGTCCAGCCAGCAGGATTTTGCCATTTAAGGTAAAGGCAGTGCCATACAGGCACTAAGATGCTGATTGCAGGCATACCTGTTATAGAAAGATCCAATACTTGGTTGATTAAATATCTTTAATTAAAGTTGCAGAAAAGCACTGCACTTTGATTGATGTGTGCAATATGGGTAGTTCTTTGTGGGTCAGGTCCTTGCTTTTATTCCTCCTCCTCTGCCGCCCTCTGCCTTGCCCCCTTTTCTATATTTGAATATTGAGCACATCATTAACATGGCACCAAAGTTCGTGCATATGTGTACCGCAATCTCCAGCGCCATTTTATTGAACTCACTGCAGTGAATAGTATGAGAAACATCAGTGCGTGCGCAAATGTTTTTTTTTTTTTTTTCATCTGTGCACGTAGCCATCATTTTGGTACATGTATTTTGTTTATTCTGTGCAAAAAATGCATTTCCTAAAATGGGTGGCTTCTGTAGAAGTTTTTTGGCGAAGTCTAATCTGAGCTGTCTATTTCTAAGGTTAGTTAATGGTTTTCACCTTGTTGTGAACCCTCTGCATTTGCTCTTTTAAAGTCTTCTCTTTATGGTAGACTTAGATACTAAAACACCTACATCCTAGAAAGCGTACTTTACTTGGGTGGATGCTGTGAGGGTTTTTTTCTTCACTATGGAAAGGATTCTCCAATCATCCACCACTATTGTCTTCCGTGGATGTTCCCAAGCTCAATGGTTCTTTTTTTTTTTTATTTGCAGAATGTTCAAAAGTATTTATTTGGCCACTTATAAAATGTCTGCTATCTCTCTGTTGGATTTGTTCTTCTTTTTCAGCCTAATGATGGTCTTTCTCCACCCGAGAGCTCCTTTGACTGCATGTTGTGGGTTCACGGCAACAGGTTTCAAATATACATTACAAATCTGGAATCAGCTCCAGACCTTTTACCTGCTTAATTGATAATGGATTGAGAGAATAGCCTATGCAACCTATTAAACAGCTTTTTAGATAATTGTACAATTACTTTTAGTCTTTTTATAAAGAGGCAGCTACATATGAAATTGCTGTATTTCCTATATAGGGATAAGCGAACCTGAACAGTAGTAGTTGGGGATCTGTACTAGACAGACACCTAGTGCCCATGCATGGACCCTGAGCACATACAGTTAGGTCCAGAAATATTTGGACAGTGACACAAGTTTTGTTATTTTAGCTGTTTACAAAAACATGTTCAGAAATACAATTATATATATAATATGGGCTGAAAGTGCACACTCCCAGCTGCAATATGAGAGTTTTCACATCCAAATCGGAGAAAGGGTTTAGGAATCATAGCTCTGTAATGCATAGCCTCCTCTTTTTCAAGGGACCAAAAGTAATTGGACAAGGGACTCTAAGGGCTGCAATTAACTCTGAAAGCGTCTCCCTCGTTAACCTGTAATCAATTAAGTAGTTAAAAGGTCTGGGGTTGATTACAGGTGTGTGGTTTTGCATTTGGAAGCTGGTGCTGTGACCAGACAACATGCGGTCTAAGGAACTCTCAATTGAGGTGAAGCAGAACATCCTGAGGCTGAAAAAAAAGAAAAAATCCATCAGAGAGATAGCAGACATGCTTGGAGTAGCAAAATCAACAGTCGGGTACATTCTGAGAAAAAAGGAATTGACTGGTGAGCTTGGGAACTCAAAAAGGCCTGGGCATCCACGGATGACAACAGTGGTGGATGATCGCCGCATACTTTCTTTGGTGAAGAATAACCCGTTCACAACATCAACTGAAGTCCAGAACACTCTCAGTGAAGTAGGTGTATCTGTCTCTAAGTCAACAGTAAAGAGAAGACTCCATGAAAGTAATTACAAAGGGTTCACATCTAGATGCAAACCATTCATCAATTCCAAAAATAGACAGGCCAGAGTTAAATTTGCTGAAAAACACCTCATGAAGCCAGCTCAGTTCTGGAAAAGTATTCTATGGACAGATGAGACCAAGATCAACCTGTACCAGAATGATGGGAAGAAAAAAGTTTGGAGAAGAAAGGGAACGGCACATGATCCAAGGCACACCACATCCTCTGTAAAACATGGTGGAGGCAACGTGATGGCATGGGCATGCATGGCTTTCAATGGCACTGGGTCACTTATGTTTATTGATGACATAACAGCAGACAAGAGTAGCCGGGTGAATTCTGAAGTGTACAGGGATATACTTTCAGCCCAGATTCAGCCAAATGCCGCAAAGTTGATCGGACGGCGCTTCATAGTACAGATGGACAATGACCCCAAGCATACAGCCAAAGCTACCCAGGAGTTCATGAGTGCAAAAAAGTGGAACATTCTGCAATGGCCAAGTCAATCACCAGATCTTAACCCAATTGAGCATGCATTTCACTTGCTCAAATCCAGACTTAAGACGGAAAGACCCACAAACAAGCAAGACCTGAAGGCTGCGGCTGTAAAGGCCTGGCAAAGCATTAAGAAGGAGGAAACCCAGCGTTTGGTGATGTCAATGGGTTCCAGACTTAAGGCAGTGATTGCCTCCAAAGGATTCACAACAAAATATTGAAAATAAAAATATTTTGTTTGGGTTTGGTTTATTTATCCAATTACTTTTGACCTCCTAAAATGGGGAGTGTTTGTAAAGAAATGTGTACAATTCCTACAATTTCTATCAGATATTTTTGTTCAAACCTTCAAATTAAACGTTACAATCTGCACTTGAATTCTGTTGTAGAGGTTTCATTTCAAATCCAATGTGGTGGCATGCAGAGCCCAACTCGCGAAAATTGTGTCACTGTCCAAATATTTCTGGACCTAACTGTACTTCTCAGAGAAGTCCATGTTACTGTTCTGGTTCTGCCACCCGGATAATGATATAAATTAAGTAAATAAGACAGGACAATTAGACCCTGTGCCAATGGGACAAAATTCATGTGCATTTTGTTGCAGAAAACCTGCGGATTTTCTGTATTTTCCAGACAAATCCGCAGGTTTACTCAAGTACAGGCACTCCCTATGTTATCCTATGGGATTTGGGGAGTGGTTTCAATGCTGCGGATTTCCCACATCTGCAAAGAACTGCATGTCAATTATACCTGCAGATTGTTCTGCACGATCTTTATACTTACCTGCCTTGGTTGAAGACACCGGAGACTCTTTATTCGGTGTAGAAGAGAGCGGGACAAAGACAGGAGTGGGCTGCAAAAGGTGGGCGGGGCCTGCACAAGCTGCGGTGATGTGACCACTTGAGCTCCGGTCATGTGACAGCCGGAGCTCGTCCAGGCCCCGTCCTTCTTCTTCAGGAGCCGGCGGAAACCAAGTTGCTGTGCGATACAGGTAAGTATGAACTCACCAATCACTCCAGAACTTGTTCTGCATTGAGGATGCAGTGCCCAAGCCATGGTACTGTATCTTCAATGCAGAATCCCCGCAGCATATCCGCAGGACATTTCTCTGGTCTTCCGCACCAAAAACGCAGCACAACTCAGACAAAGTTGTGCTGCAGATTTCTGGGATCTCTGCGGCTATATCTGCAGGACACTTTCCCTGTGGGCACATGGCCTTATACTTACCGACATTCCCCGTGGCGGTTATACTGCTTCCGTGTCCGATCATTAGCTGTCATGCATATTCTCTGCTTCCATCACTCACCATCAGTCCTGGCATCTGTGATTGGTTGCAGTCAAACCATGCCCCCACTGTGATTGGGCCCCCTGTATATTGTGATGCCTAGCGTAGATAAAGTACACGGCTACAAGCTGCAGCCTCTTGCTGTGTGAATTATCTTGGCTGCGTATGAAAATACAAGGGACCCCATGCGGCTTTAAAAAAAAAAAATTAAATAATTTAAAAAAGTGTAGTCCCAATAAAATATGTGCAGTCCCAATCAATTCTGAGACCCGACCAAGATAAAGCCGACAGCTGGGACTGGTATTCTCAGCCTGGGGAGGCTCATGGTTATTAAGCCCCCAGGCTGAGAATACCAGTGCTGTTTTATTGAAGACACTCTGTCTGCAAATATCATCTGGAGCAATTGGTGACTGGTGATATTCGCGGAGACAGTGTTTTCACTAAAATGACGCTCAAGGACATGAAATGCGCGGACGCTGACTCTTGTGCCATTTTATTGAAGAGTTCAACTGCAACATAAGCATAGCACTACATACAGTCCTATGAAAAAGTTTGGGCACCCCTATTAATGTTAACCTTTTTTCTTTATAGCAATTTGGGTTTTTGCAACAGCTATTTCAGTTTCATATATCTAATAACTGATGGACTCAGTAATATTTCTGGATTGAAATGAGGTTTATTGTACTAACAGAAAATGTGCAATCCGCATTTAAACAAAATTTGACCGGTGCAAAAGTATGGGCACCCTTATCAATCTCTTGATTTGAACACTCGTAACTACTTTTTACTGACTTACTAAAGCACTAAATTGGTTTTGTAACGTCATTGAGCTTTGAACTTCATAGGCAGGTGTATCCAATCATGAGAAAAGGTATTTAAGGTGGCCACTTGCAAGTTGTTCTCCTATTTGAATCTCCTATGAAGAGTGGCATCATGGGCTCCTCAAAACAACTCTCAAATGATCTGAAAACAAAGATTATTCAACATAGTTGTTCAGCAGAAGGATACAAAAAGTTGTCTCAGAGATTTAAACTGTCAGTTTCCACTGTAAGGAACATAGTAAGGAAATGGAAGAACACAGGTACAGTTCTTGTTAAGCCCAGAAGTGGCAAGCCAGGAAAAATATCAGAAAGGCAGAGAAGAATGGTGAGAACAGTCAAGGACAATCCACAGACCACCTGTATGGGAAAGTGATGCGAAAGAAGCCGTTTTTGCAAGCACACCATAAACAGAGTCGCCTGAGGTATGCAAAAGCACATTTAGACAAGCCAGTTACATTTTGGAAGAAGGTCCTGTGGACTGATGAAATAAAGATTGAGTTGTTTGGTCATATAAAAAGGCGTTATGCATGGAGGCAAAAAAATACGGCATTCCAAGAAAAGCACTTGCTACCCACAGTAAAATTTGGTGGAGGTTCCATTATGCTTTGGGGCTGTGTGGCCAATGCCGGCACCGGGAATCTTGTTAAAGTTGAGGGTCGCATGGATTCAACTCAGTATCAGCAGATGCTTGACAATAATGTGCAAGAATCAGTGACGAAGTTGAAGTTACGCAGGGGATGGATATTTCAGCAAAACAATGATCCAATACACCGCTCCAACTCTACTCAGGCATTCATGCAAAGGAACAATTACAATGTTCTGGAATGGCCATCCCAGTCCCCAGACCTGAATATCATTGAACATCTGTTGGATGATTTGAAGCGTGCTGTCCATGCTCGGCGACCATCAAACTTAACTGAACTGGAATTGCTTTGTAAACAGGAATGGTCAAATATACCTTCATCCAGGATCCAGGAACTCATTAAAAGCTACAGGAAGTGACTAGTGGCTGTTATTTTTGCAAAAGGAGGATCTACAAAAAATTAATGTCACTTTTATGTTGAGGTGCCCATACTTTTGCATCGGTCAAATTTTGTTTAAATGCGGATTGCACATTTTCTGTTAGTATAGTAAACCTCATTTCAATCCAGAAATTCAGTCAATCCAAATTGTTATAAAGAAAAAAGGTTAACATTAATAGGGGTGCCCAAACTTTTTCATATGACTGTATAAGCTGGCCACATGGATAATGGCGGCGGCCTCAGCATTATCCCTATGCTCAAGCCTGTGCACACATCACATCATTTCAGAAGGTTTGGACTAAAGGCCGCTTTATATGCTGCGATATCGTTAGCGTGCGTACCCGCCCCCATCGGTTGTGCGACACGGGCAAATAGCTGCCTGTGGCGCACAACATCGCACGGACCCGTCACACTACTTACCTGCCTACTGATGTCGCTGTGACCGGCGAACCGCCTCCTTTCTAAGGGGGCGCTTCGTTCAGCGTCACAGCGAAGTCACAGCAGCGTCACTGAACCACTGCCCAATAGAAGCGGAGGGGCAGAGATGAGCAGTACGTAACATCTCGCCCACCTCCTTCCTTCCTCCTTGCGGGCGGCCGCAGGTAAGGTGAGGTTCCTTGTTCCTGCAGTGTCACACATAGCGATGTGTGCTGCCACAGGAGCGAAGAACTACTTCGTACACCAAGCAGCAGCGATACTCGAGAATAGGAGAATAGGGGGGTATGTCACCGATGAGCGATTCTGAAGCTTTTGCGACAATTCAGAATCGCTCATAGGTGTCACACGCAACGACATCGCTAAAGCGGTCGGATGTGCGTCACAAATTCCGTGACCCCAACGAGATCGCTTGAGCAACGTCGCAGCGTGTAAAGCCCGCTTAAGATTCCTCTGCAATGCAACTTTGTATTTCTGCACTAAAGGTATTCTGTTAGTCAGCATCCTAGCACCATTAGGGCACTACCTACAGTATAGTTTATACAGCAAAAATCTGCTGTTTAGTTCTCTTTAAACCTTGGCCGTTTAGTCAATCAAAAGATGTGATCAAGGCTTTGGACAGAAGGATGAGTTCAGCAGTAGATAAAAAATGTACAGGATATTACATATAGGATTATATAAATCTAATATATAAAGCTGAATGTGTGTATGTATGTATGTGTGTATGTCCGGGATTGGCATCTGCACCGTCGCAGCTACAGCCACAAAATTTTGCACACTCACACGTCTGGACCCCGAGAGCGTCATAGGCTATGTTGTGAGGCGAAATTTTAACCCCACGGCTTCCAATTTACCAATCAATTTTGCCCCTATCTACATAATGGGGAAAAAGTGAAACGAAAAGTGTATCCGCACCGTCGCATTTACAATCACAAAATTTTGCACAGACACCTCATGTGATCCAGGGAACATCGTAGACTATGTTTTGACAGGAAAATTTAACCCCGCGCTTTACAGTTACTCTTCAAAAAACATGCCTCCATTAAAGTAAATGGAGCCTGGAACTACAAGTTATTAGTAGGAGCTGTGATTGGTTGCTATAGGAACAGAAGACATTCATAGTATAAGAAGCTTATATGTGAGGTAATAAGATGTCGGTGGGGAGACGGATAAAGAGAGACAGACAGAAACAGACAGAGACAGACAGATAGACAGACAGGGAAAGAGACAGATATAGAGACAGACAGGGAAAGAGACAGACAGGGAAAGAGACAGATAGAGACAGACGGTGAAAGAGACAGACGATGAAAGAGACAGACAGACGGGTAAAGAAACAGACAGGGAAAGAGAAAGACAGAGACAGACCTGGAAAGAGACAGACAGAGACAGACCTGGAAAGAGACATACCTGGAAAGAGACACATGGGGAAAGACACAAATGGGGAAAGAGACAGATGGGGAAAGAGACAGACAGACATGCAGACAGGGACAGAGACAGGCAGACAGGAAAGGAGGAGACAGCAAGAGAGACAGATAGATGGGGAAAGACACAGACCTTGATAGAGACAGATGGGGAAAGAGACAGAGAAATAGAGACAGACAAGGAAAGAGATAAACAGAGACAAGCAAAAGAGACAGACAGGAAAAAACAGACAAAGAGATGGGGAGACAGACGGGGAAAGAGACAGACCTGGTAAAGAGACAGACCTAGAAAGAGACTGATGGGGAAAGAAACAGAGAGATAGAGACAGACAAAAAAAAGAGACAGAGACAGGCAGACGGAGAAAGAGACAGACGGGGAAAGAGACAGACGGGGAAAGAGACAGACCTGGAAAGAGACAGACGGATTACATTACTTGGCCAATTTAGTTAAATCTGTGTGAAATATCTGTTGTGTTGAAATATATACGTTGTAAAATGCTTCTATTAGCTTAGTTTTTGCCTTTTAATAATTACATTTCTATTAGTTTTGTGGTTTTTGTGTGCAGAATACATTTTCGTTAATACATTCTATTTTGTTAACAACAGTTATTAACCCGGGCGAAGCCGGGTAGTACAGCTAGTACTGTATATATATATATATATATACAGTTTAGAGTAGGACCCATCAAAGGAGGGTACCTTGAAGGGGCACTGGGCTAGTATTACAATGGCCATTTTAATATTCTAAATAGCTCCAAAAATATTTATTAGGTAGAATTTATTGTGGTTTTTCACAGTGTGCGACTTTTCCTTTTTTCTCCTATATTTCACATCACGTACAGATACGCACCTGTTCACATTTGCAAAGGTGCTGCCAGTCCAGTTTGAAGTCAGGTTAGTACCAGCATGAGAAAGCTACAAGGGAACCTCTGTTTTAATTCTGTTGTCATTATATGCATTATAGTTCAAAGGTTTGGGGTCACCCAGACAATTTTGTCTTTTCCATGAAAAATCATACTTTTATTTATCAACTGAGTTGCATAATGAATAGAAAATATAGTCCAGACATTTACTAGGTTAGAAATAATGATTTTTACTTGAAATAATAATTTTCTCCTTCAAACTTTGCTTTTGTCAAAAAGTGCTTCCTTTGCAGCAATTACAGCTTTGCAGACCTTGGGCATTCTAGCTGTTAATTTGCTGAGGTAATCTGGAGATATTTCACCCCATGCTTCCAGAAGCCCCTCTCACAAGTTGGATTGGCTTGATGGGCTTTTTTCGCGTACCATACGGTCAAGCTGCTCCAACATCTCAATAGGGTTGAGATCTGCTAACTGGGCTGGTCACTCTATTACAGATAGAATACTAGGTGCCTGCTTCTTCCCAAATAGTTCATTGATTCATTCATGCATAATTTGGAGGTGTGCTTTGGGTCATTGTCCTGTTGTAGGATGAAATTGGCTCCAATCAAGTGCTGTCCACAGGGTATGGCATAGCATTTTAAAATGGAGTGATAGCCTTTCTTATTAAAATCCCTTTTACCGTGTACAAATCTCCCACTTTACCAGCACCAAAACAACCCCAGACCATCATATTACCTCCACCATGCTTGACAGATGGCGTCAGGTACTCTTTCAGCATCTTTTTAGTTGTTCTGCATCTCACAAATGTTCTTCTGTGTGATCCAAACACCTCAAACTTCGATTCGTCTGTCCATAACACTTTTTTTCAATCTTCCTCTGTCCGATGTCTGAGTTCTTTTGCCCATATTAATCTTTTCCTTTTATTAGCCAGTCTTAGATATGGCTTTTTCTTTGCCACTCTGCCCTGAAGGACAGCATCCTGGAGTTGCCTCTTCACTGTAGATGTTGACACTGGCATTTTGCAGGTACTATTTAATGAAGCTGCCAGTTGAGGACCTGTGAGGCGTTGATTTCTCAAACTAGAGACTCTAACGTACTTGTCTTGTAGCTCAGTTGTGCAGCGGGGCTTCCCACGTCTTTTTCTACTCTCCTTAGAGCCTGTTTGTACTCTCCTCTGAAAGCAGTAGTACACACCGTTGTAGGAAATCTTTCGTTTCTTGGCAGTTTCTCACAAGGAATATCCTTAATTTCTAAGAACAAGAATAGACTGTCGAGTTTCACATGAAAGTTCCCTTTTTCTGGCCATTTTGAGACTTTAATGGAACCAACAAATGTAATGCTTTAGATTCTCAACTAGCTCAAAGTTAGGTCAGTTTTATAACTTCTCCAATCAGCAAAACTGTTTTCAGCTGTGCTAACATACTTTCACAAGGGTTTTCAAGTTATTTCTAAACCTCCATTAGCCTTCTAACACAGTTAGCAAACACAATGTACCATTAGAACACTGGGGTGGTAGTTGTTGGAAATGGGCCTCTGTACATCTATGTAGATATTGCATTAAAAACCAGAGATTGAATAGTCATTTACCACATTAACAGCAGAAGGAAGCAACTGTTTTTTCCAGAATAAACTTGTATGTGGCTTGATTCATAATGTCTTCGCAAAGATGTTTGTTGAATTTTCTTTACCTAATTTTCAGCTTTACCCAACACCTGGTCATCTAATGGTTAGACGGAGAGCTAGAGAGGCGTAAAAGCCACAGTGTTTTGCACCCATTGTGAAATTTGGTGGAGAATCAGTGATGATCTGGGGATGCTTCAGCAAGGCTGGAATTGGACAGGTTAATCTTTGCGAAGGATGTATGAATCAAGCCGCATACAAGGTTATCATGAAAAAACAGTTGCTTCCTTCTGCTCAGGCAATGTTCCCCAACTCTGAGGACTGTTTTTTCCAGCAGGACAATGCACCATGCCACACAGCTAGGTCAATCAATGTGTGGGTGAAGGACCACCACATCAAAACCTTGTCATGGCCAGCCCAATCTCCAGACCTGAACCGCATTGAAAACCTCTGGAATGTAATCAATAGGAAGATGGATAGTCCCAAGCCATCAAACAAAGAAGAACTGCTTACATTTTTGCGCCAGGAGTGGCAAAAGGTCACCCAAAAGCACTTTGAAGGACATGTGGAAAGCATGCCAAGACGCATGAAAGCTGTGACTAAAAATCATGGTTATTCCACAAAATATTGATTATTGAACTCTTCCTAAGTTAAAATATTAGTATTGTTGTTTCTAAATGATTATAAACTTGTTTTCTTCCCATTATTTGAGGTTTGAAAGCAGTGCATTTTTTTGTTATTTTGACCATTTCTCATTTTCAGAAAATACAAAATTAATTGCATGGAAATTCGGAGACATGTTGTCAGTAGTTTATAGAATAAAAGAATAATTTACATTTTACTCAAAAATATACCTATAAAGAGAAAAATCAGAAAAACTGAAAATTTGGAAGTGGTGTCTTAATTTTTGCCCGAGCTGTATATAAGTATTAGTAATGGGCGAGTAGTTACTACTCGTGCTTGAATTATTCAGAATGACTCTCAAAATACTATCCTGGTATTCTGCACGAATAATGAACCTAATGCAGGTCAATGGGGAACCAGAGTATTTTTCTTGTCATGAAGAATACTAGAATAGTACTTGGTATAAGCCGGTAGTACTCGATAAGTATTATCATTATATGACTAGTCACTATATTAAGCGTTATCCGAAAACGAATAGTTACTATTCGAACATCACTAATTATTATATAAGTGGTTATATAGACTACTCAAAAGAATAAAGGGAACACTAAAATACCACATACCAGATTTCAATGAATGAAATATTCCAGTTGCACATCTTTATTCATTACATAGTGGAATGCATTGAGAATAAAACATAAAAATGCTCAATGTACATCAAAATTAATATTTCATGGATGTCTGGATTTGGAATGATACTCAAAATCAATGTGGAAAATCAAATTACAGGCTGATCCAACTTCACTGGAAACGCCTCAAGACTAGGGATGGGAGGACCCGGACTGTAAAAGTTCGGATCAACGCGGTATTTGGGTGGCGGGGCTGGGATTCGGGATGTTTGATCTGGATTCAGCACTCGAGAATTAAAAAAGAAAGGAAAAATAAAGAAAATAAGAATGAAGTGAGTACTTCTTACTTCCCAAGACTCCGTGTCACAGCATCACAGTGCTTCCAGGTCGTGCATTCACTTTATGTCGCGCATTAGGCTCATTTCATATGCACTGCTTTCCCTGCCTACTTGCGTCCTGCCATTTGATTGGTTGCAGTGAGAAATGCCCCCAGCCTGTGTAACAGCGTCTGCCTGCAATCACTGACAGGTGCTGTATCCGGGATAGTATCGAGGTATAAAAATAAGTAAAATTGGCACAGGGTCCCCCCGGTATTATGATACCCAGCACAGATAAAGCCCATGGCTAGTCCTGCGGTTATTTTGGCTTTGTATCAAAATAAGAGGAACCACATGCGTTGTTTTTTTTTACATAAGTTAATAAAACGATGTGCGGTCTCCCACAATTTTGATACCCAGCCATGATAAAGCCAGCTGGGGGCTGGTATCTCAGGTTAGGGAGACCCAGTCTAAAAATATCAGCCTCCAGCCGCCCGGAATTGTCGCAACCATTAGATGCGACAAGCCCGGCAATTACCCAGCTCTACCCAATTGCCCTGATGCGAAGGCAATCGGGGTATTAGCAGGGGTTAATAACAGCCCACAGTTGGTACTAAACCCCAGATTAGTAATGGCAGGCATCTATGACTCCTGCATCACTAATCTCTAAGTGAAAGTAAATAAACACAAACACAGAAAAAATCCTTACTTAGAATAAAATACAAAAAAACACCCTTTCAGCACTTTAACCCCCTAAACACCCCTGCAGGTCCGAAGTAATTCACACAAGGTCCCACAATGAGCCTCGCTCTGCTACATCCAAGTCACAGTGAGCAGCCATAGAGCATGAATGCCCGCTGTGAGTGAAGAGAATGAATGAGCTGCGTGATGAGGTCACTCGGGTCATTTGTGGTCACATTTGGAGGTTCCCATGGTCCTTCACCTGTGATCTCAGGTAACCTGACCTCAGGTGAGGTCACTGAGTTCACAGACCTGCATTAACCTGGCAGAAAAACGCAGGATAGTGGTGCTATATGATGAGTAGAGGGGTGGTATTTGAGTGGATTTCTTACCGGTCTCAGGCTCATTACATCTCATATTCACTGCTTCCCCCGTCTGTGATTAGTTGCAATTAGTCAGTGCCTGCCAGAAGCCAAAGAGCAGTTATATTTTCTAATGTGCCCGCACATTGCGACTTAAGTAGGTAGCAGAGTTGTGGATCATCAAGGACCTCGTGTGGATTACGTCGTGTTTCGGAGGTTAACAAATTGGAGGAGGGTTTTTTCTATTTTATTTCAAATAAAGGATTTTTTAAGTTTTTGTGTTTATTTCTTTTAACTTACAGGGTTATTAATATGGGAGGATCTCATAGACCCATACCCAGTACTAATCTACTGCTTAGTGGCCGCTATGAGCTGTCATTAGTCCTTTATACTACCCTGATTGGCACTGCATCAGGGCAATCAGGATGAGCAGAGTAAAGCGCCGACACTGTCGCATGTAAAGGATGCAACAATGGGGGGTGGCTGCGAGCTAATATTTTTAGCCTGACGGGCCCAATAAGCATGACCCTCCTCAGCCTGAGAATGCTAGCCCCCAGCTGTTGGCTTTATCTTCGCTGAGTATCAAAATTGGGGTGGGACTGCATGTCGTTATTTAGATTATATAATTGAGAAAAGCCACATGGGACCCCTCATATTTTTATACACAGCCAAAATAACACAGCTGGGAGCTGCAGCCATCTGTTTTATCTGCACTAGGTATCACAATATGGGGAGACCCCACACCTTTTTTTAAATTTATTTGTATAGCACTATAGGGACGCAGACAGCGTGTGTGATTGTAGCCAACCACAGACGTTGTCACAGAGAGTGGGAGCACGGTCTGACTACAACTAGTCACAGATGCTGTGACTAAAGGTGGGCGTGGAAGCAGTAAATATGCATGAGAGCTAACGATCAGACCCGGAAGCAGTGTTACAGTTTTGGGAAATGTCAGTAAGTATAACGATCCTGCATTATTCCTTATTTTTTCTTTTGCAGCCCACCTAGCCTTTACTAACATCATTTATAACACCAACTTTTGAGTCCATTGGACTTGTTTGGGGTTCGTTGTTTGAGTTCCTTGTTTGGCATCAAGTTCGCTGCCGAACCAGCTTTTTTTCTTTGTGCTGGTTTGGTGAACTCGATCATCCACTGGTTTCCTCATCTCTACTCAAGGAAATGAGGCTCAGTAGTGCATGTGGTGGCCTCCAAGTGCCTGTGGAACCTCCCTACAACGCGTGGACATGGTTCTGATGAGGCATTTGATGTTCCCCTGAGGGACCTCCTTCCAGACATGGATTAAAGCATCAGTCAATTCCTGGACAGTCTGTGATATAACTTGACATTGATGGATGGAACGAGACATGATGTCACAGATGTGCTCGATTGGGTTTATGTTTGGGGAACCCCAGTCCATAGTATCAATGCCTTCATCATGCAGGAACTGCTGACACATTTGAGCCACATTAGGCCTAGCATTGTCATGCATCAATCAGAAGGAACCCAGGGCCCACTGCATCTGCATATCGTCTCATAATAGGTCTGAGGATCTCCTCTCGGTACCTAATGACAGTCAGGGTACCTCTGGCTAGCACATGGAGGGCTGTGTTTGCGGCCCTCGAAAGAAATGCCTCCCCACACCATTACTGACCGCTGCTAAACCGATCATGTCGGAGGATGTTGCAGGAAGCAGAACGTTCTCCATGGTGTCTCCAGACTCTGCCACATGTGCTCAGTGTGAACCTGATCATCCGTGAAGCGCACATGGCACCAATGTTGAATTTGCTCATCTTGGTGTTCTCTGGCAAATGCCAATCAAACAACACCCACTTGTGGACGTACTCATACCACCTCATGGAGTTTGTTTTTGACAGTTTGAGCAGACATATGGATATTAGTGGCCTGCTGGAGGTCATTTTACAGGGCCTTGACACTGTTCTTCCTTGCACAAAGGAGGAGTCCTGCTGCTGGGCTGTTGCCCTCCTATAGCCCATTCCACATCTACTGGTGTACTGGCCTGTCTCCTGGTATCTGTTCCAATCTCTAGACACATGCTGACAGACACGGCTAACCTTCTTGTCACAGCCGTGCCATCCTGGATGAGCTGCACTGCCTGAGCAACTTCTGTGGCTTGTAATCACCACCTCCTGCTACCTCCAGTGTAGAGCAATGACAAAATGCAACAGTGATCAAAACAACAGCCAAAAAGAATGAGAAGAGAAATGGTCTGTAGTCAATGTAGCCTTCAGAATCACTCCTTTATAGGGGGTGACTTGCTAATTACCTATCATTTCTACCTGTTGTCTGTTCCATTTGCACAACAGCAAGAGAAATTGATTCACAATCAGTGTTTCTTCATAACTGGACAAGTTGATATCACAGAAGTATCATTGACTTGGAGTTATATTGTGCTGTTGAAGTGTTACCTTTATTTTTTGGAACAGTGTACATAATGTACAGTATATTACATACAGGACTATGTACAGTATATTATATAAATGACTATGTATACATATAATATAAATTATATACTTGGTTATATATATAGTGTACAGTATATTATATATAGGACCATGTATACATATATGGATTATATATGTGGTGATAAATGATGTACAATATATTATATATAGGACTATGTATACATGTAATACAGCTAATAAATGTGGTGATTCATATATAATGTATATGATAAATAGGTCTATGTATACATATAATCATAAACCGTTATATATAATGCACAGTATATTATATAAAGGAATATGTATATAGATAATATACATGGCAATATACATAACGTACAGTATGTTATATATAGGACTATGTATACATGTAATATAGATTACATACGTGATGATATATAATGTACAGTATATTATTTAAATAACCATGTATATTGTAGATTATATACATATTATCATATATAGGACTATGTATAATATAGACTATATATGTGGTGATTATGTAAATATATATATATATATATACAGTAAAGGATATTAAAGGACAATGTACACGTATAATATAAATTATAAGTGGTGATACATACCGTATTTTTCGGACCATAAGACGCACTTTTTTCCCCCCAAATGTTGGGGTAAAGTGGGGGGTGCGTCTTATGGTCTGAATGTGGCTGCGGGGAATGAGGGTGCTGCGGTACAGCGGGTCATCGGGGACACGAGCAAGCTGTAGCAGCCTGCCGTGACCACGTGGACCCGCTCATTTAATATGCACGCCCATCCCCCGCCCATCATCCCTCAGCGATGAAGCAGGCACTGACAGGTGGGCGGGATGATGGGCGGGGGATAAACAGCCGGCCTGCATGATCACCCCTGGCAACTACGGCCTGGAGTGATCATGTGCGGATGTATTCACTGCCCCCCGAGCATCATCATCAGCGCGGGGAGCAGTGAATCAGTGTACAGTACTCACCGTTCCCCTGCAGCATCACTTGTCCTCCCATCTGTGTCAGCGGCAGCGCCGCTGAGTGGAGCCATCCCCGTTACCTTGCTATATCGCGATCATCTCCTGTGCCGCCGGCTGGGTGGAGACTAGCAGCACGCACAGCGATGACGTCATTGCTGTGCGCACGTGTCCACACGCAGCCGCCACCGGCACAGACACAGGAGATGATCGCGATGCAGCAAGGTAACGGGGACGGCTCCTCTCAGCGGCGCTGCCGCTGACACAGACGGGAGGACAAGTGATGCTGCAGGAGAACGGGGACGGCACCACTCAGCGGCGCTGCCGCTGACACAGACCGGAGGACGAGCGATGCTGCAGGGAGTGAGGTGAGCTGAGTATGAACGTTTATTTTTTTTTTATGTGGCACAGGATGCGGCCATACACCAGGATGGGGGTATAATATGAGCAGGATGGGGTCATCTGAGCAGGATGGGGTCATCTGAGCAGGATGGGGTCATACGAGCAGGATGGGGTCATCTGAGCAGGATGGGGTCATCTGAGGAGGATGGGGTCATCTGAGGAGGATGGGGTCATATCAGCAGGATGGGGTCATATCAGCAGGATGGGCGCATATGCCATGATGGGTTATATAGCAGGATGCAGCCATATGCCAGTATATAGCAGGATGCGGCCATATGGCAGGATGACGGTATATAGCAGGATGAGGGACATATACTGTATATACAAGGCAGGAGGATCATTACCAGGATGCGGCACCTTAGTAGAGAATTTGGGGACATTACCCCCATAACAGTGTAGGCAGCAGATCCTCGCCCCATAACAGTGTGTCATGACCACATTTTTTGCTTAAAATTTTATTTTCCTCCTCTAAAACCAGGGTGCGTCTTATAGTCCGGTGCGTCTTATAGTCCGAAAAATACGGTATATGTGTATATACAGTATATCTGTAGATATATATATATATATATATATATATGTAGAGGATATACATAGGACTATGCATACATATAATATAGATTATATACACATTGTACAGCATATTATATATATGATCGTGTATACATATAATATAGATTCTATAGGTGGTGATAAATCTATAATGTACAGCATATTATATACAGGACTATGTATAGATATAATGTAACTTATATAGGTGGTGATACATCTATAATATACAGCATATTATATACAGGACTATGTATAAATATAATATAGCTTATATAGGTGGTGATAAATCTAAAATATACAGCATATTATATACAGGACTATGTATAAATATAATATAGCTTATATAGGTGGTGATAAATCCATAATATACAGCATATTATATACACGACTATGTAAAAATGTAATATAGCTTATATAGGTGGTGATAAATCTATAATATACAGCATATTATATACAAGACTATGTATACGTATAATGTAGCTTATATATAGGTGGTGATAAATCTATAATGCACAGCATATTATATACAGGACTATGTATACGTAACATGTAGCTTATATAGGTGGTGATAAATCTATAATGTACAGCATATTATATACAGGGCTATGTATAAGTATAATGTAGCATATATAGGTGGTGATAAATCTATAATGTACAGCATATTATATACAGGACTATGTAAAGATATAATGTAACTTATATAGGTGGTGATAAATCTATAATATACAGCATATTATATACAGGACTATGTATAAATATAATATAGCTTATATAGGTGGTGATAAATCTATAATATACAGCATATTATATACAGGAATATGTATACGTATAATGCAGCTTATATATAGGTGGTGATAAATCTATAATGTACAGCAAATTACATACAGGACTATGTATACGTATAATGTAGCTTATATATAGGTGGTGATAAATCTATAATGTACAGCATATTATATACAGGACTATGTATACGTATAATGTAGCTTATATATAGGTGGTGAGAAATCTATAATGTACAGCATATTATATACAGGACTATGTATACGTATAATGTAGCTTATATATAGGTGGTGAGAAATCTATAATGTACAGCATATTATATACAGGACTATGTATACGTATAATGTAGCTTATATAGGTGGTGATAGATCTATAATGTAGAGCATATTATATACAGGACTATGTATACGTATAATGTAGCTTATATATAGGTGGTTATAAATCTATGATGTACAGCATATTATATACAGGACTATGTATAGATATAATTTAGCTTATATAGGTGGTGATAAATATATAATATACAGCATATTATATACAGGACTATGTATAAATATAATATAGCTTATATAGGTGATGATAAATCTATAATATACAGCATATTATATACAAGACTATGTATACGTATAATGTAGCTTATATATAGGTGGTGATACATCTATAATGCACAGAATATTATATACAGGACTATGTATACGTATAATGTAGCTTAGATATAGGTGGTGATACATCTATAATGCAGAATATTATATACAGGACTATGTATACGTATAATGTAGCTTATATATAGGTGGTGATACATCTATAATGTACAGCATATTATATACAGGACGATGTATACATATAATGTAGCTTATATATAGGTGGTGATAAATCTATAATGTACAGCATATTATATACAGGACGATGTATACATATAATGTAGCTTATATATAGGTGGTGATAAATCCATAATGTACAGCATATTATATACAGGACTATGTATACGTATAATGTAGCTTATATATAGGTGGTTATAAATCTATAATGTACAGCATATTATATACAGGACTAGGTATAGCTATAATGTAGCCTATATATAGGTGGTGATCAATCTATAATACACAGCATATAATACGGAGTGTATACACGGCCATGGACACATGTAGGCAGCTTCCAGAAGGAAACACCTCGCCGCCGCCTCACACCTCGGGGATAAAGGAGAGGGAGGTCACATGAAATTTCTTGTCACCACCAGAGAATAAGGATGCTGGTGAAAAGCGTGAAGTTTATTATCCCCCTGCCGTCCTTCCTTCCTTGCCCGCGCCATGAGCCCCCGCAGGACGAGGCAGTGTCACTCCCCTCACTCCGACCCCCAGACAATAATAATAATAATGGCAGCCGTGTCCCTGCGGAGGGCTGCGGGGGGAGCAGGAGACGTGGCTGCCGCTCCGGAGCTGAGCGGAGGATTTGCTGTGAGGAGGGGGTGTAATGGGAGGAGGCGGACTACAGAGAGAGCAGCGCCGTGTGTGCGCCTCTGATTCCCGGTGTAATTTGCAGCCAATCATCAGTAGGTGTCCACATCCCTGCATCCTCCTCACCTCGGCGCCAATAACTCTCCACCTCTCCGCTGCCTCCCGCCTCCTTCCCTCTCCCATCCCCCTCCTGCTTCCTCTCCCCCTCACCTCCTCCTCCCCTCGCAGCCCCCCCATGCCTCTCAGCCACACGCAGAGAAAGAGAGAGAGACTGACTGACTCCCAGGCTGCCTCCTCCCGCCCTCCCTCCTCACACACATCGACTGGAAACTGAGTGTGGAGCAGCGCACAGGGAGAGCCAGCCAGAGACACACACGGTGAGGGGAGCAGGACCACCGAGACCGGCGGTGCCATCCTCCTCCTCACACAGCCTGGGGGAAGTGAGTCCATGTCCTGGAGCTGCCAGGGCACCTCCTGCCCAAGGTGCCATGTGTGGGGGGAACTAGTGCAGACAGCAGCAGTGTGCAGCCTCCTCTCCTGCATCCAGTGGTAAGTACCCGGATCTGTCCCCCCCTCCCCTGCCATCACTCAGTGCCCTCTGCTGTAATGTGACTAATGGATTCATTTATTAATTAATCTGCCCCTCCCCCAGGGATGGGAGCTGTGACCTTTGATCTCCATGGAGTCACAGCAGCAGACATGGCATATTCCCAGCCCCCTGGCACACGAATAGTCATTAAACTGCCCCATGCCACCTCCAGATCATCACTTCTTCCTTATTCCTCACCACTACTTTTCTTCACTTCCCCAATGTGTGTGTGATGGGGGCACATTTGTTGTTTTCCTGGCAGAACTAGTTTGCAAGTTTCCACGTTGCATTATGGCAGGATCCGTGTGTCCCGTGCATATTCCCTGTCTCTCGTGCATATTCCCCCTCTCTCGTGCATATTCCCTCTCTCTCGTGCATATTCCCTCTCTCGTGCATATTCCCCCTCTCGTGCATATTCCCCCTCTCTCGTGCATATTCCCCCTCTCTCGTGCATATTCCCCCTCTCTCGTGCATATTCCCTCTCTCGTGCATATTCCCTCTCTCGTGCATATTCCCCCTCTCTCGTGCATATTCCCCCTCTCTCGTGCATATTCCCCGTCTCTCGTGCATATTCCCCCTCTCGTGCATATTCCCTGTCTCTCGTGCATATTCCCCCTCTCTCGTGCATATTCCCCGTCTCTCGTGCATATTCCCCCTCTCTCGTGCATATTCCCTCTCTCGTGCATATTCCCCCTCTCTCGTGCATATTCCCCCTCTCTCGTGCATATTCCCTGTCTCTCGTGCATATTCCCCCTCTCGTGCATATTCCCTCTCTCTCGTGCATATTCCCTCTCTCTCGTGCATATTCCCTCTCTCTCGTGCATATTCCCTCTCTCGTGCATATTCCCCCTCTCGTGCATATTCCCCCTCTCTCGTGCATATTCCCCCTCTCTCGTGCATATTCCCCCTCTCTCGTGCATATTCCCCCTCTCTCGTGCATATTCCCTCTCTCGTGCATATTCCCCCTCTCGTGCATATTCCCCCTCTCTCGTGCATATTCCCTCTCTCGTGCATATTCCCTCTCTCGTGCATATTCCCCCTCTCTCGTGCATATTCCCTCTCTCGTGCATATTCCCCCTCTCGTGCATATTCCCCCTCTCTCGTGCATATTCCCCCTCTCTCGTGCATATTCCCCCTCTCTCGTGCATATTCCCTCTCTCGTGCATATTCCCTCTCTCGTGCATATTCCCCCTCTCTCGTGCATATTCCCTCTCTCGTGCATATTCCCCCTCTCGTGCATATTCCCCCTCTCGTGCATATTCCCTCTCTCCGGGTTGCGTTTCGCCTGGAGCCTTTTGGGGCAGCCTTTGTACTGCTATCAAACCTCTGAGTGTTGGAGTCTCGGCTTTCCTTGATAGAGGGCACAGACAGCGGTGCTTCCTCTTGGCAGAAAGAGCAAGGTCTTACTGGGATTTCAGATCCCTATCAGTATTCCCAGAGGACACGGCTTGTAGAAAAGGAAGAATTGTGGCTGGTGAATTTCCTATATTGGCGTTGTGCTGCAGGCAGGGGGATAATGCCATGTTCTAGGAAGTAAATGCTTCATTAATCTAATTATAGGTCTAATTAGTGGAACTGATAACCATTCTGAACTTTGGGTATTTGCATCGCTGAGCTCCCCCCTCCCGGTAGGAATTTTTAGATTATTAGGGAAATGGGGCTGACGTGGTCCAGCCAGAGGTTAGCCTTGCCAATTCCCATTGGAAATTATCCTGATGATGATCTGATGGTGAGCGTTGGTGTTTACTATGCAGATGTCTATATCATATGCTAGAAAAGTTGGAGGCAGTGTAGAGCTGGCGGCCCCTATGGGGAGACAATGCCGCCTCTCCGGTCCCGTTGTGTGCAGGTGCCTGTTATTGTCCCTGTGTGCTGTCACCAGGGCTTAGGATGCACAGGGCTTCTCATTCTGTGATTGTAAAGAGCTCAGCCTCCGTACAGCTGCTGGCTCTTAGATAACACCACAAGAATATGAAATTGCCTGACTTATTTTTATCTGGCCCCTTTCTCATCTCTTCCTCTCCTTGCCTTGCGTCCGCTCTCCCTCCTTCACATTGCAGGGGCCCACCTCCCCACTCCCCATCATTTAAATGGCTGCTCCAATTGAGACCTGTCCTTGGTACATTGAATTAAGACCCTAGCAGTGCCAGCTGTGCTGGGATTCAAACTAATGACCGTCAGACACAGAAGGACACTGTGGCAGCTGGTAGTTCCTATTTGCCTGCCTTTTTAGTGGCGATTGTATACAGGCGGCCTCTCACTAGCATTGTGCTTATACTCGGATGCATTGTCGACTTTCTCAGCACTTAATTTGCTAATTTCCTGTTCATTTTTCTGTTCAAGCCCATTTTGCTTGCAGCCTTCCAGCATTTCCGCGCCTTGACAAGACTTTGTTCATGCATTTCATATCGTTAAATGCCCTCTGGTTAGAGGTACCATAACCCTTTCCATCTCTGATTTACATGTCTTTTGATCTCTACTTTCTGTCTCCCTTGGCATTTGTCAACACCCCCAATTTCCCTCTCCTCCTCCTCCTCCTCCTCCTCTCTCTCCCCTCTCACCAGTCTCAGGTATTCAATCCGGCTATTAATGCTATTATGCAATTCAATTATGTTCGGGGGAATAGGAGGGGGTGGGGGAGTGATATTTATTAATGTGATGGAAATGATTTTGACAGTGTATTTATTTCTTTCTTTCTTTCCCGTGCACCTTTTTGGAATGATTCTCTTTGTTTTACTTGGAACAGTTGGCGTTTGTGATAATGCACAAGAAGATGCTCCGTGACAAACTGCTGTCTGCTGAAAAATCACCTACAAAGAAATAAAAGGCACTTCTTCCAATTTCACAACCCCACCGAAAACAAGATAAAAATCAGTTGCTTATTGAGGGTCTCACCCAAAAATAAAGGTGACTGAATTAAGCAGTTTCGGTGGTTTCCCCCCTCTCTCCCCTCCTACCCCCTTCCACCTACCCTCCTCAGAGATGTCCAATATGAACACTAATGTTTGTGTGGAGAATGGACAGAACCCTGAGGCTGCCGTGCTCCCCAAGGATAACCTGGTGGAGGGGGCTTTGAACAGCCTCATGGATTACAATTCGGAAATGGAGAGGTATAGGTCCTTTGCTACCTTTTACAAAACCAATGGTGCGTTCCCTCAGGCTGCTAAGATTGCCAGGATCACCACTCCTATCTTCCCCAGTGCCCGGATTGGCATGTCTCCTTGGAACTGTGATAATGCAATGCTTTGGGGAAGGAAATCAGCAGCTATCAACCCTAATAGGACCAGCATGCACAGAAACGACTCCCAAAGGCTGGGGAAGCCTGGCGGAGCGCCAGAGTCGTTGCAAATGGCAAATAATAATTTCCTTTCCACCTTATCCCCTGAACACTGCAGACCTTTGGCAGGGGAATGCATGAACAAGCTCAAATGCGGCGCCGCTGAAGCAGAGATAATGAATCTCCCTGAACGCGTTGGAACTTTTTCCGCTATTCCGGCTCTAGGGGGCATCTCATTACCTCCAGGGGTCA
This sequence comes from Anomaloglossus baeobatrachus, assembly GCF_048569485.1. Classification (NCBI taxonomy): domain Eukaryota; kingdom Metazoa; phylum Chordata; class Amphibia; order Anura; family Aromobatidae; genus Anomaloglossus; species Anomaloglossus baeobatrachus. Next base: position 277,735,146 of record NC_134353.1, on the reverse strand, counting down.
TCGTCATGACAGCCCTTCACTCCCCCGCAGCAGCCTCGGCAGCCGTCACAGACAGTGCGTTTCAAATTGCCAATCTGGCAGACTGCCCGCAGAATAATTCTTCGGGAGCCGGCGGGAACCCTGCCAAGAAGAAGAGGAAAAGGTGTGGGGTCTGTGTGCCCTGCAAGAGGCTCATCAACTGTGGAGTCTGCAGCAGTTGCAGGAACCGCAAAACAGGACACCAGATCTGCAAATTTAGGAAATGTGAAGAGCTTAAGAAAAAACCTGGCACTTCACTAGAGGTCAGAGGAGATGATTCTTTCTTTCCCTGCCTTCCCAGCTCCCTGCTTCCCCCTATCCCTCCACCCCTCCAGTGCTTCTTGTCTGGCTTCAAGACGCACTATCCCTTTTCTGATACCTCCTGCGGGTTGTGAGGTTGTCATTTATGCACAGCCAGATGTGCACAGAGAGGTTATTGGTGTGTATGTGTGTGTGCCCATACAGCTTGACACTTTTACAACTTTTCCTCACACATAGAAAGTATTAACCCTGCACCGCCAGGGAAGTACAGTATATATCGTGTGTGCTAGATCATCTCAAGATCTGAATTTATTTTCAGTGTCATAAGATTGTGTTTGAAGAGCTGCTGTATCTGTACCCAGTCCTATTAAATTATACAGAAAATGTTTGTAAAATGTTTTTTTTTTTTTTCGGTCCTGTAAAGTCCTAACCACTAAACTAATGATGAGTGAAATCTGCAATAAACTTTATCTTACACTCCAAACACTCATGTGCGTGTGTGTGTACGTGTGAATGTGCTGCTGCCAAACAGATTTTTGGACACTAACTGCTGTAAGTCTTAATAATGAAGTGCAATGATGCCTGCTGTATCGCTATAGATAAAGTTTATTTTTTTCCTTTTTGTCTGGTCCATAGTTTATGTTTTTTCCCTTGCATTTCTTTTATTTGAGTGGGAGTAAATAATGAGATGTAGATAACTGATATACAGGAGGGCATAGAGGTTGTGCAGAGGCTTAAGGGGACATAAGACCAAGAGTACCTTCCATTTCTTGGCCCAAGCTGCATCACAACTATGGATGTTATGGATGATACATCAACTGTAGAATACACCTCACAAGGTGTCTAATGCTATGCAACTAAGACCAAATATTAGAAATGATAACTGTTTACCAAAGGTTGAAATCATTCATTGATTTTAAAAGACATGGAGTAACAAAAGAAGGTATACTCACCTACTTACCCACATTCCTTTCAGCAGCGGCTGCTTTGATGGCCTCTGTGTGGGTCCAGGAAGTAATGACATTCAGTTTTTCAGTCACCTAACCACCACTGAGGCCCTGCGATTCTCTACCACATCAGTTCAGTTAAACTGATTCGTTCAAGTCACCAGATTTGTATCCAATCACAGGACTTGGTGGTCAGGTGACCAAACAACTGGATGTCATATCTTGCTGACTTGGCAGAAACCACACCAGTGTGGTCTCTGCTGGAGCAATGGTTGTTAGAGCCCAGTAAGTATACTTTTTTTTAACCTTTTTATAACATTTCCTGCTTTTAAAGCTGATTTTTCACCAGGTTTCTATAATACAAAATGTATTAGTTTTCACAGGAGTGATAAAACTGGTGTACAGTTGTGGCCAAACGTTTTCAGACTGACACAAATTTTGGTTTTCACAAAGCTTGGTACTGTAGTGTTTTTAGATCTATTAGTCAATGTCACTATGAAGTACAGTTATCAGCGTTTCATAACTTCATTACTTTTCATTGTCAAATACATAAAGGTTATGCAAAAACTTAATATTTACAGCGGTGGCCCCATATTTTTCAAGACGTCTGTAGTTATCTCTGACATGCTGGATATTAGCTTCTGGGCCAGATCCTGACTGATGACCCATTCTTTTCTAATCAGTGCTTGGAGTTTATCACAAGTTTTGTCTTTTCTTTTTTCCACCACTTTTTGAGGATTGATCACAGGTTCCAGTTTGCAGTTTCCTGGCCATGAACCCTAAATTTCACTTTTTTGTACACTAAAGGTACCGTCACACATAACGAGATCGCTAGCGAGATCGCTGCTGAGTCACGGTTTCTGTGACGCAGTAGCGATCCCGTTAGCGATCTCGTTATGTGTGACACCTACTAGCGATCAGGCCCCTGCTGTGAGATCTCTAGTCTTTGCAGAATGGTCCAGGCTATTTTCTTCAAAGGCGATGTCCTGCTGGGCAGGACACATCGCTGTGTTTGACACTGTGTGACAGGGTCACAGTGACTGCTGAGATCGTTATATAGGTCGCTACTGCGACCTGTATTGTTCCTGCATCGTTGGTAAGGTCTGACTGTGTGACATCTCACCAGCGACCTCCCAGCGACTTACCAGCGATCCCCATTAGGTCGCATCGTTTTCGGGATCGCTGGTAAGTCGTTGTGTGTGACCTTAAGGCGCTTAGTTATCACTTTTGCCTTGTGATATGGTCTCTGTCATGCTGAAAAAAGCATTGTGAATCCCCTAAATTGTTTCTGGATTATTGGGAGAAGCATTTGGAGGATGTTTAGAGGCTAGTCTTTATTCATATCAGTGTTCTTAAGGAAAATTGTGATGAAAAGTGACTCTGCACATGAATGGTCTTGGGATGCTTTGATGGCATAACACAGGACTTATGGTAGTGCTCACCTCCTCTTCTTCCTCCAGATGTCCCAAACAATCTGAAGGGGCTTCAGAGAAAATAACTGCACAAGAAGTACAGTGAATAGACTATAGAGGACTGAGGTAAAGTTATTTTCTATGGTGAAGCCCCCTTTAGATTGGGACATCTGGAAGAAAGATTGTTCAGAGAAGAAAAGGTGAGCGCAGTCATGAGCATAACTGATAACTAAGTGCCTCGGTGAATGAAAATTTCGGTCCATGGCCAGGAAACTTCCCAATTCTCAATCCTTTTGGTCAATCCTCTAATAGCGATGGACAAACAATAACACAGAAATTGTGTTTCTCCAAGCCCTAATTAGAAAAGAATGGGTCATCAGTCAGGATCTGGCTTTAAGCTGATATCCAGCTGTCAAGAAGAATTGCAGACATCTTTAAAAACAAGGGACATTACTGTAAATATTGAGGCTTTATAAAACTTGATGTGTTTGTCAATAAAAGTTCAATAACTTATGAAATGCAGATAATTGTACTTCAGTTTCCATAGAAACATCTGTCTAAAAGATCTAAAAACAATCAGGAAGAAAACTTTGTAAAAAAAACAAAATCTGTTTCAGTCTCAAAACCTTTGGCCTTGACTGTATTTAACTTTGTACATACTTATCAGAAGGACTGTATAGTCCCAACATTAAAATTAGTATTTTGAGTCCAGCTTGACTATACAGAGCTTCTGAGTTCAAGTACACTATCTTCATCAGATCTTACATGGATTTAATAATGTGTCAGTTTGCATTGTGAAATCTAGTGAAAAATCTTACATTTTTTTAATCCAGTATATCTGCCTCACATCAACAGTTAAAGGGTATTCCGGTTGAAAGATGTTATCTTCTATACATGTGATAATAACCTTTAGATTGGTGGGAGTCTGACTACTGGGACCTCAACCAAGCTCCAGATTGGGGCACTTTTATCTCCATTATAATGGAGCTCAACCACTGGTCATTTAATGCTCTTTAAAACTGAGTGCTTTATTTGTTTTTTTCCAACAGTCCCAATTGGAATGAATGGAGCAACAATTCAGCTTGTGCACTAATGTTCCATTCTAATGGGGAAAAAGTCTTCCAACCGGAATACCCCATTAAAGGGATTGTCCAAACTTTGATAGCATGTATAGCTTACTCTTAGGATATATCAGTATCAAATAAGTGAGGGTCCCCAAACAATCAGCTGTTAGCAGGTCCTGTAAGTGGCGAGAAGTGTACAAAGCCAGCACACAACTCAATATACAGTATAATGTTCATTATTGGGTATGGAAGCTCAGCTTTATTGAAGTGAATGGCATTTAGTTTGCAAGAAGCCACCATACAGAGTATAAACCATTTGGCTTACTTTCTGTGTATACTGTTTACTTGTATCCACCGCGGGATCTGTGTAACATCTGATCGGTTGCTGAATCAATTGTCAGACTTCCACCATTCTGATACTGATGGTCTATCCAGTAATAGCCATCAATATGAAAGACGAGGACAGACCCTTAATCTGTTAATTTAAATAGATTTAAAGGTATTGTTCACTACTTGGACAACCCCTTCTTAATCACAATGTTTTCCCCCAGTAATATAACACTAATACTGCCTTCTGGTACTGCGCCATTCCAATGGTATTGGCACTGCCTCTCCAGAGGATCGCGTGACATATTATGTCACGCGATCCCTTCGGCCAAGCAGCGCTGGCATCTCTCTTCCCTCCTTAGTCCAAATCAACACAAGGAGAAGCAATGCCGACAATGCTGAAATGGCACTGGCAATGGATATAGGTGTTATTTTACTGGGAGGAAAAGCATTGTGATTAAAAAAGGGTTGTCCTAGTAATGGAAAACCCCTTCATGACTAATGAACAAGATGTTGATTGTTTTTGTTGTTGAAAACAAAAAGGCTATCGTGTTGTCTGTAAGCAATCATTTGAGGCTGAGAGAGGCTGACAATAGTGTTTTTCAGTGGTTTCACAGAAGTTCAGAAATATGTCCGGCTCCATGAACATTCCTTTATCTCCAGTATCTCCTGAGCTGGGAACCTTCAGATATATTCCCACATACATAAATGAATGCCATGAGCAGCTCTTGGAAGCTTTACTGTTTTAAGCTTTCGACTTTAGGTTCCTTTAACCCATCAGATGTCATTTTTTAACTTTTGTAATATAGGCCATGCAGGCAGTGCTGCTTTATCATATACAGACTATGAACTTGATTAATGTAACTTACTTGCTAGAAACATTGTGCTATTTCTGTTGTAAATGAGACACGGAAGGTTACTCCTTTCATTCATAAATTATCAGCCTCCGACTCATTCAGTAATGAGCTTTGTTTTACGTCTAGTATCACACACTTCCCGCAATTAGAATAAGTCAAGTCGTTATCAGCATGGCCCAAGTTGTGGCCAGCTCATGCCCTTAACCTCCACCATCTCTGCCTGGTGTCGCCTTTTTTGCAGAGCCCAGGGCACCTAAAGATTTTTATATAAGTCCCTGCTTTTCGTCTTGTAAACTAAGTGAAGTGGTAATTGTTTTATTGATATTAATAAAGCCATTGAACTGCTGGAAGTTTCATCTTTTCCCCACCCCACAAAATCAATATACATCTGACAGAGTGATTTATTGTGTGCGGCCCTAAGTTTATGTAGGTTTTTATTAGAGTTTGTGCATTGTTTCCTTGCAAAGAAATATGCTGTCTGTTCTCAGTGCCAGTGAAAACCAAAGTATAGGTAACCGTATGTGTTTCTGAAATACAGTATTTTGACTTAACTTGTGACTTGTGTCTTTGGGTCTGAGAATTGTTCATGTTCTTTGTTTTTTTGGTTCATGTTGGTCCAGTTTTCTACATTTGTATAGAATTGTATGCGTTAGAGAAGAGGAAGTCATGTGTAGCTTGGGAACATGTATGCATACCGACGACCATCTTATTATTGTGCAATAATTTTATGCTTAGTAAGGGTTACCCTGTATTACAGCTGTGACTTCATTGACACAAGCATGTCTTTTTCAATTTAGATAAATTAAAGGGGTTTTCCCATGAACAGATAATTTTAATGTTCATTTTAATTAATAGATCTTGGATTAACAATAGGTTCCACAATTGGATGTATTTAAAAAAAAAATGTTCCTGTGCTGAGATAATCTTATACAGTTAGGTCCATATATATTTGGAAAGAGACAAGATTTTTCACATTTTTGTTCTGTACATTACCACAATGGATTTTGAAAAAAAAAACCAAACTATTCAGATGCAGTTGAAATTCAGACTTTCAGCTTTAATTCAGTGTATTGAACAAAATGATTGTATAAAAATGTGAGGAACTAAAACATTTTTTAACCTTAATCCCTTCATTTCAAGGGCTCAAAAGTAATTGGACAAATTAAATATTTGGAAATGTAATGTTAATTTCTAATACTTGGTTGAAAACCCTTTGTTGGCAATGACTGCCTGAAGTCTTGAACTCATGGACATCACCAGACGCTGTATTTCCTCCTTTTTATTGCTCTGCCAGACCTTTACTGCAGCAGTTCAGTTGCTGTTTGTTTGTGGGCCTTTCTGTATGAAGTTTAGTCTTTAACAAGTGAAATGCAGCTCTATTGGGTTGAGATCAGGTGACTGGCTTGACCATTCAAGATTAGTCCACTTCTTTGCTTTAACCCCTTCAGCCCCCGGGCACTTTCCGTTTTTGCGTTTTTGTTTTTTGCTCCTTTTCTTCCAAGAGCCGTAACTTTTTTATTATTCCGTCAATCTTGCCATATGAGGGCTTGTTTTTTGCGGGACGAGTTGTACTTTTAAATGAAATCATAAGTTTTACCATATAGTGTACTGGAAAACGGCAAAAAAATTCCAAGTGCGGAAAAATTGCAAAAAAAGTGGGATCGTACAATAGTTTTTGGGATATTTTATTCACGGTGTTCACTATATGGTAAAACTGATGTCTGGGTGTGATGCCTCAGGTCGGTGCGAGTTTGTAGACACCAAACATGTATAGGTTTACTTGTATCTAAGGGGTTAAAAAAAATTCACAAGTTTGTCCAATAAAAGTGGCGCACGTTTTGCGCCATTTTCCGAAACACGTAGAGTTCTTATTTTTTGGGATCTATGGCTCAGTGATGGCTTATTTTTTGCGTCTCGAGCTGACGTTTATAATGGTACCATTTTTGCGCAGATGCTACGTTTTGATCGCCTGTTATTGCATTTTGCACAAAACTTGCGGCGACCAAAAAACGTAATTTTGGCGTTTGGAATTTTTTTGCCACTACGCCGTTTACCAATCAGAATAATTGATTTTATATTTTGATAGATCGGGCATTTCTGAACGCGGCGATACCAAATATGTGTATATTTATTTATTTTTTAACCCTTTAATTTTCAATGGGGGGAAAGTGGAGTGATTTGAACTTTTAGGTTTTTTTTGTTTTTTTTTATTTTTTAAAACTTTTTTTTTTACTTTTTTTTTTTATTTTACTAGTCCCCCTAGGGGGCTATAGCAATCAGCAATCCGATCGCTGATCGCTATCTGCTGATCGCAGCAATACCGCTGTAATCAGCAGATTCACTCACTTTGGTTTTCCCTCTGCTCTCGGCCGAGGGAAAATGAAAGTGAAAGATCATAGCAGCAGGCGTCATCACATGACCCTGTGCTACGATGGCAACCACCGATAGTCACGTGATAACACACGTGACTTCCGGTGGGGGCGGCGGTAAGTAACAAACATGGCCGCGCGCATTTAAATCTTGCTGCCAGACTTTGGCAGCAAGATTTAAGGGGTTAATGGCCGCGGGTGGAAGCGATTCCACCCGCGGCTAGCAGGCACACATGTCAGCTGTTGAAAACAGCTGATATGTGTGCCGATCCACGCCGCCTGCCCGCGGCAGGGGGCGGGGCTTAACGGGATACGATCCTTGACGGATAGATCCGTCCAAGGTCGTGAAGGGGTTAATATACTCCAAGGTTGCTTGGTCTATCTGTATTATGAATTGCAGACCAATCAGTTTGGCTGGATTTCAGCACACAGTATGTCTCTGAAAACCCCAGAATTCATTCAGCTGCTTCTGTCCTGTGTCACATCATCAATAAACACTAGGGACCCAGTGCCACTGGCAGCCATGCATGCCCAAGCTATCACACTGCCTCCACCGTGTTTTACAGATAATGTAGTATGCATTGGATCTTGAGCTGTACTATGCCTTTGCCATACCTTTTTCTTTCTATGATTCTGGTAGAGGTTGATCTTGGTTTCATCCGTCCAAGGAATGTTCTTCCAGAACTGTGCTGATTTGTAAGATTGTTTTCTGTTTAGCAAAGTCTAATCTATCCTTCTTGTTCTTGAGGCTTATGAGTGGCTTGCACCATGCAGTGAACCCCAGTTATTTTCTTTCATGCAGTCTTCTCTTTATGGTAAATTTGGATATTGATACGCCTGCATTCTTGAGAGTGTAGTTCACTTGGTTGGATGGTTATACTGATCATGGTAATTATTCTGCAATCATCCACCACTGTTGTCTTCCATGGGCATCCAGGTCTTTTTGCATTGTTGAGGTCAGCAGTGCTGCTTTCTTTCTTTCTTTCTTTCTCAGGATGTACCAAACTGTAGATTTAGCGACTCCAAATATTGTAGCAATTTGTCGGATATGTTTTTTTCTGCTTTCGCAGATGAAGGATGTCTTGTTTCACCTGCATGGAGAGCTTCTTTGACCGCATGTTTACCTCTCAGCAAAAACTTTAAAATGCAAGTACCACACCTCAAGTCAACTCCAGGCCTTTTATGTCCTTAATTGAGACTGAAATAAAAGGAATTGCCCACACCGGCCCATGAAACAGCCGGAGAGTCAATTGTCCAATTACTTTTTTACCCTTCAAAACCAGGGTGGCACATGTAAAGGAGCTGAAACTCCTAAACCCTTCATCAAATTTTAATGTGAATACTCTCAAATGAAAGCTAAAAGTCAAGACTTTATGTCCATGTCCATTATATAACTGTAACTTGAACATGTTTTAGTAAATATGTAAAAAAAACAAAATTTGTGTTAGTGTCCAAATATATATGGACCTAACTGTACATGTGTCCCTGTTATGTACTGTGTAATGGCCATGTGTGACCGTACAGGGACACGGTCTGATCATACCACATCTTCTGGGCAGGGGAGGATGTAAAAAAATTAGACAAACATTTTTACACAGGATCGCAAATAATTCTTTGAGGAAACAGTTCCCTGTCTTTAAAAAAATGTTTTTAAAAAACACTACAATGTTTTACTATTTGCGATCTTCTAATGTAATGTCTGTATACTCTCTTTTGCATCCTCCCTGGCCCAGTAGATGTGGTATAATCAGACCATGTCCCCGTACGGTCAGACACGACCATTACACAGTACATAGCAGAGACACATATAAGATTATCTCAGCACAGAAACATTTTTTCTAATCACATCCAATTGTGGAACTTATTATTATCCAAGATCTATTGACTAAAATTAATTTTAAAATAACATTGTTTGTGGGAAAACCTCTTTAAGCTGAGTTACTATATAAGAAAGGTATGTTAGTATCTGAGATGATTAACATTTTAGATCTTAATTATTTTCAAGATCTTTGCTTACAGCTTACATACAGTGGCTGAAAACATGTCCAACTGACACAAGCAAATTGGCATTTGTAGTTCATGCTTTGTGTTAAGTAAGTCCTACCCATAGGCACCCATTCACCAGATGGAGATGGAAATTGTATCCTTTTGTCCCCTGTTAGGCTACTAAAAGTTGGAATACCGGTACCTTTTTGTATAGTTGACTACATTATATTATTAAAAAGATAATCCATTATAAAAAGTGTACCGCATGAAATACATTTTATAAGATAAGTGTCCATGGGCATATGTTAAGAGATTAAAGCGGGCTTTACACGGTGTGACATCGCTAGCAATTGCTAGCGATGTCGAGCACGATAGCACCCGCCCCCGTCGTACGGCCGATATGTGGTGATCGTTGCCGTATCGAACATTATTGCTATGGCAGCATCACACGCACATGCCGGCTCTACGACGTCGCTGTGACCAGCGAACCGCCTCATTTCTAAGGGGGCGGTTCATTCAGCGTCACAGCGACGTCACAGCAGCGTCACTGAACCGCCGCCCAATAGAAAAGTAGGGGAGGAGATGAGCGGCCGGAACATGCCGCCCACCTCCTTCCTTCCTCATTTTCCGGTGGACGGAGGTAAGGTGATGGTTGTCGCTCCTGCGGTGTCACACACAGCGATGTGTGGTGCCGCAGAAGCGACGAACCACATCACTACTGGGCAGAAAACGATATTTTGATTTAGAATGACCTCTCCATGACCACCGATTTTTCCCTCTTTTGCGATCGTTTACGGTCGCTCAGAGAAGTCACACGCTGCAATCTCGCTTACGAGGCCGGATGTGCGTCACAACCACCGTGACCCCGACGATATTTCCTTAGCGATATCGCAGCGTGTAAAGCCCCCTGTACTCTATTGTGAATCCAAGATATGATTTACTTGGGCAAGATTAGTTTTCAGTTTTGCAATGTAAATTAGTTCTCCATTTTACTAAAAGCAAGCAGAGATCTTGAAAATAGTGAGAATTTCACAATGAGAAATGATAAAACATGAATAAATCTAAACCTCTAAAGAATGTCGTCATAAGGCAGTTGTAATGTAAGTTTAGGGTCACTGGTGATTCTATTGAAACCAACATGTATTACTACAAATACCCAAATTTATTAATTGGATACTTTTAAACAATTCTGTGCTGCTCAATATTTTTTAATTGTTTAGTCTGGTTAATTAAAATTGAAATGTCTCTTGTCCACTTATAACTCTAAAGATACTAAACCTACTTGATAGCTTTTTGCTGACATCTATCTCTCCTGACTCCCCAAGACACATGAATTTTCTGGATCATCACAGTGTTCAAGTATTTTCAATGGGGAGAGTGGAATATTTATTGGTAGAACAAAATAATTGGGTTTTGAGCCTAATGGTTGGCTGATTCTATTTAAATTAGTGGGCTGGACTTTTCTTCAATGTATATGGGAACCTTGCACCAACACTTCGGTGAAAATGTGTTTTGCCTATGTAGTGCAGTAAAGGGTATTAAAGAATAATGTAGAGGCTTTTGTGTGTACCTTCGGTTTACCCATGATAGTTGATTTGCCATGTCTGCCGGCTTAATTTTTTTTTCCCCTTCTATATGGTTCTCCTAACATTGACTCTATTTCCCATGATGCCAGAGTTTTATCATATTATTCTTGTTCCTGTCTAGTGGCAGCCAGTGATAGATCAGTGCCTTACAACTGCTGTCACCTCAGGTATACAGCAGAGTCTGTGTACTGTGTGTGATGTATAGCACAGTCTCAGTGTATCCTATGCGATATATGTGTGTATGTATATATATATATATATATATTTATATATGTATATATATATATATATATATATATATATATATATATATATATACACAAAAGAGTTGCAGTGTATCCTAAATTATGAATACTGTAGTCGCAGTGTATTCTGTGTGATGAATACAGCAGAGTATTAGTGTATCTCATGTGATGTAGCCAGCAAAATATCCATGTACTGTATGTGATGTATACAACAGAATTTGTGTGTCCTATGTGATATAAATACAGCAGTCTCAGTATATCGTATGTGATGTATATACAGCAGTCTTAGCATAGCATATCCTGTGTGATATGTATTCAGCAGTCTAGTGTATCCTATGTGATATGTATTCAGCAGTCCTAGTGTATCCTGTTTGATAAATACAGCAGTCCCACTGTATCCTATGAGATGTATGCAACACAGCCTGTCTCTCCTATATCACTACTTACCTACCTTTATAAAGTACAGATAATGAGGAAGATTTATTAACCAACTTTCTGCTTCACAGAGCAACCAATCAGTGCATCTTTCGATTTTCAAAAGTAGAATACAAAATAAAAGCCGCTTTATAATTGGTTGCTGTGAGCAGCAGAGACAGATGGGTTTTTTAGCACAATTTCATATTCTTCTCTTATATCTTTGTCTGCATGAGAAGATATACAGAGGATAAAGGAGGGTGGTGCCTGGATTGCAGGAGTTTGAGAGCTGCCAGGAGGGATTAGAAGGGTGGTGATGTCATCCTGAAGTTCACAGGAAGTCAGAAAGTGACTTGTTGTCTACCCCTTAGTGTATGTACTGTTTGTCAGAGTAGGGATCTCCTGACTCAATTTTCTATAATAAAGAAGAGAATGGATGTAACTGGATGAAATATTGATGGTGAGTAAGTGGTATATGTGCAAAAAAAATAAATAAACAAGCTGTGGTGCTTTTTTCCAACTTGGAAGATGCATTAAAGGAAAATAACCAGTTATGTCGTATAAAAGTCACATTTGTACATGACAACTCAGAAACTGTTAATGTCTCTTTTTTCTATTTCCATGCCCTTATGATTACACTTTTTGTCTCTGCTTTGTTCAGCCTTTTTATACTGATGTTGCATGGCTCAGCACCATCATTGTGAACTCATGCCCAATGCCGCCATTTATTCTCTGATTATTCATGGGGATGATGATTTTAATCCAGGATTAGCGACCCTGTGATAAGTCTCAGCGTTAACAGAACATAGGAAAACAGTGTTGTCATGAAGGCATGGATGTAAATAGCTGCTGTAACCTCAGAATGGAAATTGTGTCTGTGTTCCTTAGGTCATTTTATGTAACCCTTATCTCGTAATATGAATGTTGTGGCAGTATTGAAGTGCCTTTTTTATTCTGGTAGGTGCACACCTGCAAAGGACATATCCAGCGGTGTCTATCTTGCAAGTGTAGGTGGAAGGGGCAAAGTGAAGAACCTTCAAGTACATGACATTTCCTGTGGGCCTGCTTGATATTTGACATGCTTTGTGCCTGTCAGAGCTTGTTACCATTATATATGCCATTATATGGTAATACAATCGATTACGGCTTACCATGTAGGATTATATGTTAAGATATTACAGGATATATATTTTTTTCTTTTGCATATATCATTAAGCGTCCTTTTGTGGATTATGCTGGCACTTGGTAAATAAAGCTGAATCCCAAAGGCCATTTTCACTTAAATATGACATACCTTACAGAAAATGATGGCCCATTAACTTCTAAGTAAATTTGGAGCAGCCGGCCCGACCGCTGCAGTAAAAGAATGAATTAGGCAGTGTGCTTGAGCCACTAAATGCCAGCCTCCCAGGCAGTAATTCCTCATCCAGATGTTAGTGATGCCAGCATGGTGGTCCTCATGTTTGGCTGTTTAATAACGCTACCGTTGCTTAGGAGGAATGTACGTTTCACTACCAGTGTACAACCTTAATAAATCTAAGCAGATCTTAATTTCTTGTTGCAATAATCCTACAGAAAAAGTCAGTAGGGTTTCTGCCTACAAGTTTTGATTATTTCCAGGAACACAAACATTATGTGTTGGTTACTGAAATAGGGTGTATTCATGCGACAGCCATGATGAATGCTTATTCAGATAGGAAAGTGCATTCGGTGGACAGAATTTACATCTGCAATATCAAAAGCAGGATTTTTAAAGTAACATAGGAAAGTCAGAAAGTCATGAGGACCCACGGTCTGACCACCGAGGGGTAGGGAAGGGGGATGGCAAGGAATAATAAATCCAACTGCCCTGAAAATGTATTGTCAAATCACTTCTGTAATAAATAAGAATTCATCAATGAAGTTCACATTTGTTGGATTTTAGAATTGTTTTATAAAAGTGTTTCTTTCCTTTTTTTGTTGTATGTATAAATATTGCAGTGCTGATCCAAGGTTTCTGTTGAGATTAAGGCAGTACGCTTACTGTGTTTTTGATACATTTTTGGGTGCAGTTTTGTCACAAAACTGCATGCCTATTCTGATGCCAGCAAAGTCAATGAGAATTCTGAAGTGTTGTGCACAATCTGCTTATTTGTCCCTTGCAGATTTGGTGCATAATATAATATGCAGCATATCAATTCTTTTATCATTTTTGCCAGCGTTTTCCCACCCCAAATGCATGAAAAATGCATGCAAAAAAATGCATAAAAAAAACGCACCATAAAAGGAACTGCAATAACGCTCATTTGTTCTGCCAAAAGATACAGATTTGGTGCAGAAATTTCCACAACTAAATACTCAGTGTACGCACTTAGGGGTACTTTGCACGCTGCGACATCGCAAGCCGATGCTGTGATGCCGAGCGCGATAGTCCCCGCCTCCGTCGCAGCAGCGATATCTTGTGATAGCTGCCGTAGCGAACATTATTGCTATGGCAGCTTCACATGCACTCACCTGCCCTGCGACGTTGCTCTGGCGGTGACCCGCCTCCTTATTAAGGGAGCAGGTCGTGCGGCGTCATAGCGACGTCACACGGCAGGTGGCCAATAGAAGCGGAGGGGCAGAGATAAGCGAGACGTAAACATCCCGCCCCCCTCCTTCCTTCCGCAGAGCCGACGTTAGACGCGGTGACGCAGGTAGGAGATGTTCCTCACTCCTGCGGCTTCTCACACAGCGATGTGTGCTGCCGCAGAAACGAGGAACAACATTGTACCTGTCACTGGTGCCAAACTATGGAAATGTTGGACCCTACACCGATGATACGATAACGAAGCTTTTTACACACTACGATATCGACTGCGACGCTGGATGTGCGTCACTTTCGATTTGACCCCACCGACATCGCACCTGCGATGTCATAGTGTGCAAAGCCCGCCATAGCCTTAAACTTGGGCACACAGGTTTAATGGATGCTCACTCTTGCCCATATCATAGAATGTTTAAAGAAAAACATATGTTTTGTTTTATAGATATTTCTGTTTGAAGTAGTGTGCCACAGCATCAAAAAATGGTTTTCCCAGCATATACATCTGACATAAGAGAAAATAGGTTTATGTAATGGGAGTCTATGGGTATATTACATGAATGTGTTAGGACCCTACTAGTACAGGGGAAATGTAGCCTAATTCTTGTTTTTCATGGCTTAGTTAATGTTTTAAAATTGTATATCTAAATTACTTTGACATTTAAAAGGGGTTTTCCAGTGAAAACAAGTTATCAACTATCTATAGGATAGGTGAAAACTTTAATTGGTAAGGGTCCAACCATTGAGGCCTGCACTGATCGGCAGCACAAGGAGCATTTATCCCTGTTAGAATGGAGAGGCAGGGCTCGAGCTTGATCACTGCTCCATTAATTCCCTGTGGGACCATCAAGAACTGCACTTGGCTTATCCGAAAGCCCCTTAGAGAATGAATGGAGCTTCGGCCAGGTATTTTACCTGCCACTCTATTCCAACATGGATGAAAGTTTACCATTGGAGGTAAAAATTCTCCATTTTATCAAATGGTGTGGGTCTCTGCAATCAAACACCCACCGATCTGTAATGTATCTGCTATTCTGTCCATAGATGATAACTTGTTTTCAACTACATAGCCTACTTTAAGATAATCACTATAAAATAAAAACATTGAGAAATGGGATAGATTTTTTGCAGAAATTTCTGTGTGTGGATGGATTTATACCCATGAATGAGCTGGTTTCTGCAGCATAAGCCTGAATTTCTGCAGCCCCATTCAGGTGACTGGAACAGTGCCGGGCTCTCTGATGTAAATATACAGTCACAGCCAAAAGTTTTGAGACTGACACAAATTTAGTTTTTTTTTACAAAGTTTGTTGCTTCAGTGAATTTAGATCTTTTAATCAGATGTTTCTATGGTTGAACTACAATTATAAGCATTTCATAAGTTTTTATAGTGTTATTGAGAAATGCATCAAGTTAATTTAAAGACGCAATATTTTTAGTGTTGATCCTTAATTTTCAAGACTTCTGCAATTCTCCCTGACATGCTGGATATCCGCTTCTGGACCATATCCTGACCGTTGAGAACCCTTTGTCTAATCACTACTTTCAAGCTTATTACAGTTTCTTGTATTTTTATTTGTCCACCTGGTTTTTCAGGATTGACTACAGGTCCGTGATAAGATTGAGATCTGGGGACCTACCTGGCCATGAACTCAAAATTTCAATATTTTGTTCACTGAGCCATTTAGCTATCCCTTTTGCCTTGTGACATGTTGCTGTATCATGCTAGAGGATGTTTAGATGCCATCATTTTGTTTATGGTAGTGGTCATAGGTAAAGTTGTGCGCAAGCCCACTCCTTTGGATGAAATCCATTCTACACATGAATGGTCTCAAGATGCGTTACTGTTGGCATGGCACAGGACTCATGGTAGCACTCACTTTTTCTTCTCATGACAATTATTCTTCCCTCTGTTCTAAACAGTATTAAGTGGATATCATTAGCGAAAATAACTTTACCCCTGACCTCTGCAGTCCAATTTCTGTATTTCCTACAGAATGTTAGTATGTCTGTGATGTTTTCCTTATAGAGAAGGGGCTTCTCTGCTGCCCTTCTTGACATTAGGCCAGTCTCCAAAATCCTTTATCACACTGATGTGCATATGCACTGACATCTGCCTGCTGCCATTCTTGAGCAAGCTCTGCACTGGTGTTGAGTTGAAATTACTGCAAGTTCTTGGGCACGTTGAAGGCAACACAGCAATTGAACCTTTTTAAAGTTCTTGATGATACAAAAAATTGATAATTTAGGGGCAATTTTGCAAGCAGCAATCTCATTACCTGTAAAGCCCTTTTTATCCAAAGGAATGATGACTGCACGTTTCCTTGGAGGTAACTATGGATAACAGAGGAAGACAATGATTTCAAGCACCAACCCCCCATTAAAGCAACTAGTCTATTCTTATAATTTAATCAACATGACAGAGTGATGATATCAGCTTCCTTGTCCTCGATAACACTTTCTCCTGAACTAATGACAAGATCACTGAAGTGACATTTTGTGACATGGTAGATGTTCAGTGGAAACTTCAGCCCTGTCACACTGTGAACTCCAGGTTACATACCAGTTTTACCATTCATACAAAGTGTAAACTATAATTTTTATATGCTGCCATCTGGGGAAAATAAATGAAATTTGTAAATACATATTACATTTATAAAACTAGATAGACCTTCCTACTCACTGCAGACTCAAATATTTTTTTAAAACTGATATTTTCAAACTGTGTAATAATAAAGATTTAAGATCATTTCTATGGCAAGAAATGGCTGCAAATGTGTTTCATCGGATCACTCTTCATAACAATCGAGAGCTATATGGAAATCGCCACTGTAAAAACTGAAGAAGACAACTTTGTGTAAACAAAAATTTTTGTTAGGCTTAAAACACTTGGTCACAACTATACATTTGGCTATTAAAGGGAACCAACCAGCAGAATTTTGCTGTATAAAGTAAAGCCAGTGCCACTGGCACTAGGAAGCTGTTTGCAATTATACCTTTAATTTATAGATTGCATGCTTGATTGCTGAAAAATCATCAGTTAAAGTAGACCAACCACTTGGATTTTCATATATATAAGCTAAGCCAGTGCTATACTGTCATTATCATGCTGATTCTATACATACCTTTAGTTGTGAGATCGGACATATACTTTCTGAAATACAGCTAAGTAAAGTTTGTGAAATGCACAGATATTTGATGAGAGGTGCAACAGAATATCTAATAGGTGGGTCGGGTTTTGCTAGTTATTCCCGCCCCTATCTGCCTGCCTGTCCTTCCTCCCCTGTCTCTGTTATTACAAGGAGGAGGAAGGACACGTAGGCAGACTGGCGCAGGAATAACTAGAAAAACACGACCCTACTATTAGATATTCCATTGCGCCTCATAAAATAACAGTGCATTTCACAAACTTTACTTATCTGTATTTCAGAAAGTATACATCCGATCTTACAACTAAAGGTATATTTAGAATCAGCATGATAGTGCAAGTATAGCACTGGCTTTAGGTTATATAGGAAAATCCTGGTGGTTGGTCCACTTTAAGGTTTTGCTTTTTTGTGAAACTGGTTTTGATTTACATCTGCATTTTATATATGTTAGGATAAATCTCATTGTGTGAGGGGGTTGTTCAGATAGATAGATAAAAGGATCTAGTAAAAAATAGTAACTACAGAGGAGTTTAAATCCATTACTGTGGCATTTTCATGCATGTGCATTGTGCAAATGAAGCCGAAGACCGTACCCTTTGATTTACTGTGCATGTGCCTGATGTCACTATTTCCAGGAATATATCATTTATTTCACTACCTAACACTGATTTTGAATGAACATGTTTGTCTCTGGGTAGTTTAGTTAACCCAAACCTAGTGTCACTTTCCCTTTCCCTGAAGAACTTATCCGAGACTAGAAAACAAGGTTCTTCTTTCAGCGCCAGTTTAGTCCATGGGTTTTGTTTAGTATTCCAGCTCAGTTCCACTTAAGATATCTATGGATTGCAATACCAGACACAAGACAGCCTTTTTGACATGGAGATGTTTGGCAAGCTAAACCCCATAGACCCCAGGCTTAGTGACTGGTTACCTTTTAAAGCCTGAAACTTAACAGTTGCCTGAAACTTAACAGTTAATTTAATATTAATATCTAACAAACTAACAACTCTTAATGTACTTCACTTGGAAATTACTTACTGTTCCCTCTCTACGCAAACTTGATATCGGTGGGGTTTTTCTTCATCCGATGACGTTTGGTTTTAGTCTCAGCATGCACTGAGGATTCTCCAACAGGACGTCATTGGATTGCAACGTTGCGATCACTGCCACAGCTGATGCCACCACCTTAAAACGAGATGTACTTTCATAGAATCATAGAATATTAGAGTTGGAATGGACCTCCTGGGTCATCTAGTCCAACCCTCTGCTCAAAGCAGGATTCACTAAATCATCCCAGACAGATGTCCGTCCAACCTCTTTTTAAAGACTTGCATTGAAGGAGAACTCACAACCTCTCGTGGCAGAGGCTGGGCTAATCACTCCTACTAACAGATAACTCGAACGCACAAACCCAGTCGAGATCCAGTCCAGATCTAGGCCCTATAAACATGGACATGTGAGTTGCAACTGAATTTATTCATTACCAATTTGAAAATAATCTCATCTAAAATATGGAAGAAAAAAATTGCATACTGCATTGTTTTTTTTCACGCCAAACTCACTTATTGCATGAAAAAAACCTGTCATCTGAGCTCACTATGTATGGCATTACATTGGTCAGTATGCTGTCCGAAATGTACACAAACAGCATACATCCACTCGTCTGAACAAACCCTAAGCCATAGGTATGCTCATTGTACATGTATTAAAATACTTACCAATCGCTGCCTTCTTCTGTTCCCAGTGTTCTGATCCTTTTGTGCTTCATCTGACCTTAGTTCAGAGAGCCTCCATGGGAGTCTCACAGAAACTGATTCCCAATCCATACTATAGATTTGTTTGATAGGACTACGTGGAACAAAAGAGGATTGAAGCAGTGGAGAAAGAAAACGATCGGTGAATACCCCAAGGGGTATATTTTTTTTTAAAAGACACTACGGTGCTACTTTAAAGGGTTATTCCCATCTCCCAATATGTAGTTGTAATAATATTAGCAAATACCTCCAATTAGAAATGTAGTATAGTTCTGATTAGCTGTCTCTTACCTCCTTTGCAGGGCATTGCAGCTTAAGTATCCATGGTTACATAGTAGTTGCTCGTGGTCCTAACCATAGATACCTAACCTGCAATGCCCTGCACATGAGGTAAGAGACATGGCTATATCAGGAGAACTATACTACATTTATAATTTGAAGTATTTGCTCATATTATTATTATTATTATTATTATTATTATTATTACACCTAATACATATACATATTGGGATAAGATCTAGGATCTGGTAATACCCCTTTAAGTAGCACTGTCTAGTATTTAGCTTCAGACTATAACGCTGTAGATTTCTTGCCCTTGAAATGTTCCCCTCTCCCCAAAAAAATGATGCAGTAGAGCTGTGAATGATAGGGCACACCATCTGTGTAGTAAAACTCATCTAATAGCTGATTACATAATTCTTTCCGTAAAGCACCTGGTAGCGGGGAAGCATAAATTTTCCTTTGCATTATTACATCAGGCGGAGACAGCATACCAATTTCAGCTGCCAGACAGATTACTGTAGGAGACTTGGGTGTATGTGAGGGTGAGTTATCCATAAACTTTAGGGATCATAATGTATCCGTGCAGCAGGGTGCATACACATTTGCGCCTTTTTGGATCTGTCTGTTCGGCTTTGCATCTGTCGAGGTTTTTTCATTTCAGGGCAAATAGACAGACTTGGGTGTGAACGAAATGTGAAGGAGATTAATTAGGCTTGAAATATGCAAGTCTGCGTCCTTTATGAATGAATGTGATTACCCACCCTTGGATGTGTCTGACACAGTCAGTCACGGGACCGTTCTTTCAGCTGTACTAAGCTCTGTTGCTGGGGTGACAATTAATTAGTACATGGTTTGTCATCAATATACTATAGAAGTACCAGGCTACTACTATGTATCCTAGGGGGTCATATGGAAGATTATGCAATAAATAAGTAAAGTTGTGTATATGATTATTTTTTTTAATCCTTCATGCCATAAAACGGTTTATAGGTTTGTGGGGGATATAGCTAGGAGGGTGGTGATTACAAAGACCTTCGTAAATTCTTCCTACCTTAATCGTTGAATTCCTGAATAACTAATGCTTGGGGGAGCTGTTTCAGTATATGAAGGAGTTGCAGTCATTGATGTTCTCCTATGCCAACAAATCACTATGTCTGCCCTTATGATGTCAGTGTGTTGAAGAGAAGCACTGACAGACAGGAAGGAAGTAAAGCAAGGAAAGTTCTCTACAAGTCAGGCCAAGTTTTCAAATTGGCTAGCAACGTTAGGAATGCACTAAATAAAACAAGGAAACCCAGCAAATTCATTATTGGAATGTTGGTCTGAAATAGTCTGCTAGAATGGAAATAATTTGAAACATTATTCTAAGAGCTTTTATACACTTTTAAATTGTAGATTTGAATATATAATTTTTATTATTATTATTATTATTATTGTGAAATTTTTCATGGAGATGGTATTGTGTTTGATGCCCATTTCAGTGGCGTTATATTGATTCTGCTTCATGCCCATAGCAGATAATAGGTACAATTAAGGCCTCTTTCACACGTCCGTGGCTTCGGTACGTGTATGGTCAGTTTTCTCACGTACCGGAGACACGTGCACACGTAGACCCATTAAAATCAATAGGTCTGCGTTCACGTGCATATTCTGTCATGGACCGTATGTACGTGTGGAGCATACGTGTGTCCATGTGCTCCACATGTAGACATATCCATGTTTTCTCCGGCATCATGGGTGTCACACGGAACACAAACGGGTCACACGGAACACAAACAGACCACACGGATGTGTTCCGTGTGACACGCGCCAGAGAAAACACATGTATTTACGAGAAAAAAACAAAACTTTACTCACCTACTCCTGCCCTACTGTCTCTGCCGCTGCTGTCACTTGCTGCCGACCGCCGCTCATTATGCTAATTGAATATTCACTTCACTGCGACTGGAAACAGCAGCAGCGGGGAGTCGACAGGACCGGAGACCGAAGATCAGCACCACGGACAGCGACGCCAGGGACAGGTGAGTAGAAAGTTCCCGTTCTCTGTGTGTTATCACGGATAACACACGGAAAACACACGTGGGCCATACACAGCATACCGAGGGCAATACACACCTTTGACACGTCCGTGAAACACATGCATGATTTTCACGGACGTGTAAAAGAGGCCTAAGGCTAAGCTCACAAGTCCTGTAATCCATTAGAACAGATCTGTTGGGAAAATGTTTTCTGACAGATGCATTTTTTTAACATGGGAGTCTATGGACAACAGATTCGTTAATGGATTGCTATTTAGCCATCCATTGTACTTGCATTTGTGACAAAAAAAAAGACAAAAAAGAGACAGTTGCACTCTGAAATGCTAAACCATGAAAACATGAATGTAAGAATATAGATATGCATTACTGCTAAAGGAAATCTAAGAAAATTTAGATATTTAGATTACAAAAATAGCTATTTTTATATCTGTCCAGTAGCCACGTCAAGGCATACCTCGTAATTGGGTACCTACTCCATACTGAAGCTTCTCTCTGGGTTTAAAAACCTCCTGTGTATGGGCAAGTAGAAACCTGCTATTGAGAATAAAATCACCTGTGGGGTAGGGGTGCACGGTCAGAAGGTATGACCCCCATTAATCTAGACAAACAGACTGACGGCACTCCCAAAACTGCAATGTGAACAGGTACATAACTGAACATGACATAAAATGACAAAAGAAAGACAGTTTGCACTCTGAAATTCTAAAGCATAAAAACCATGAATGTAAGAATATAGATATGCATTACTGCTAAAGGAAATCTAAGAAAAAAATGAGATATTTAGCATACAAAAACAGCCATTTTTATATCTCCCAGTAGCCACATCATGGCATATCTCGTATACTGGGTACCTACTCTGAACTGAAGTCTCTCTAGGTTTAAAAACCTCTATTTTTGTATGCTAAATAGCTCAATTTTTTCTTAGATTTCCTTTAGCAGTAATGCATATCTATATTCTTACATTCATGGTTTCATGCTTTAGCATTTCAGAGAGCAACTGTCTCTTTTTTTTGTCATTTTATACCATGTTCAGTTATGCACCGGTTCACATTGCAGTGTTGGGAGTGCCCTCAGTCTTTTTGTCTAGAGTACTTGCATTTGTAACGGATCTGTTGTTTTCTGAATTTGGACAATAAATAGCAATCCGTTAAGGGATGTTCATAGGCTCCACATGTTAAAAATTGATCCGTTATTTAACAACGGACAAAAAAGTTTTATTTGCACAACTCTTTTGCAAACAGATCTAACGGATCTGTAATAGCGGATAACTACAGGACCTTAGCACTCAGCCTTTACTGTATGTTCTGCATATATAGATGTGATAATATCTAACAAGAACTACTGGCAAAAACAGACAGCTCAGACCCTAATGCAGAAAAGGCGATGCAATGCTGTAATATAAATGGGACATACTGCACAAGGTTTCCATTATACACTGTACTTGATCGTTTTTTTCATAAGCAAGTATAAAAGAGCCCTAATTGTAAGAGAAAATCCCGCAATAATGATCATTTTACATTTTAGAGGTTTGTCCCACCCACTGGCCAAATTCACCTGTGCACTAGTAGTGAGCTGTAAGCCATATTCTATATATTGAATGTGCTGGAGCAAATACATGTATTTTTCTCATTTAAGTGCAGAAGTTTCCACAGTACTGTAAATTTCCAGTCACACCTATTTTGGATGCTTGGCAAGTTTACAGACTGCGGATCAGACCAGTGATTTCCATTACTGACATCAGAAGTGAATATTAGATGCAATGTGTTTCTGTAAATGGCTTTTATTTTTTTTTTATTTTTTTGTGCACGGTATGTTTAGCTTAGTAAGTTCATTTTTTTTTAAAATCAAATTGGTAGATATTTATTCCATCATTTGGCAAAAGTGTTACCAACCAATGTTGATTAATTGAGTCTGTGCACAGGAATCTTTTATATAGGTGACAATTTAAAGGGAACCTGTCATCAGAAATTTAGCTTGAAACCTAAAAGTTTCCCCCTCTGCAGCTCCTGGGCTGCATTCTAGCAAGCTTCCTGTACTTTTTGTGGCCCCTTTTAAACCAAATTAAATACTTTATAAACTTGTACATTTTGCTATGTAAATTTTGTAAATCGTCCATGGGGGCGGGCTCTCTGCTGACCGTTGCTGTTCCTCCAGCAGATTTACGCTGCCCCCAACGCTGAATTTCATATCTCAGGACGCCGCCCATGGGCGCCCGTGGTCTTGCGCATGCGCTGTGCGACTGTAGCGGGACTGTGCACTGTGTACACGTGTGACCGCTGGTGACGTTTTGCCCAGGCACGAGGTTCTGGGTGGCGCTGTGAGTATCATCATTAAGTGCCGCACATAACCTCGTGACCGCACTTTCCCCTCTTCCTCCAGCGTTTTGCGCAAGCGCTTGCTGGCCAGACGACCCAACGTCACCTCTTTCCCATCTTGCCCTGCTGCAGGGTAAGATGGGAAGGAGGTGACGGGTCATTTGGCCGGCGAGCGCTTGCGCAGAACGCTAGAGGCAGTGGGGGAAAGCGCGTCTACAATATTATGGGCGTGCACTTGCGATGCAATCACAGCGCCGCCCATAATCTCGTGTTTGTGACACACGTCACCAGCGATCCTGGCGTGGGCGGCACCTCGGGCGCAGTGGGCGGCATCCTGATGGATGAAATGGAGCGTGGGGGGACGGCATCAATGTGCTGGAGGAACAGCAATGGTCACCAGAGAGCCCGCCCCCATGGACGATTTACAAAATTTACATAGCAAAAGGTACAAGTTTATAAATAATTTAATTTGGTTTAAAAGGGGCCACAAAAAGTACAGGAACCTTGCTAGAATGCAGCCCAGGAGCTGCAGAGGGGGGAAACTTTTAGGTTTCAAGCTAAATTTCTGATGACAGGTTCCCTTTTTTTGACAACTGTCTTTAACTCCTTCACGACCGCCCGATTTTGCGCTTTCGGTTTCTTTTTGCCATTCTGAGAGACGTAACTTTTTTATTCTTCAGTCAATATGGTCATGTGAGGGCTCGTTTTTTGAGGAACGAGCTGTACTGTTAAATGAAACCATTAGTTTTACCATATAGTGAACTGGAAAACGGCAAAAAAATTCCAAATGCGAAAAAATTGCAAAAAAAGTGTGATAGCACTGTTTTTGAGATATTTTATTCACTGTGTTCCCTTTATGGTAAAACTGATGTGTCCATATGATGCCTGAGGTTGGTGCGAGTTTGTAGACACCAAACTTGTATAGGTTTACTTTTATCTAAGGGGTTAAAAAAAAATCAAAAGTTTGTCCGAAAAAAGTGGCATACGTTTTGCGCCATTTTCCGTGACCTGTAGCATTCTCAATTTTCGGGATTGATGGTTTAGTGACAGCTTATTTTTTGCATCTCGAGCTGACGTTTTTAACGGTAACATTTTGTGAAGCTGCTACGTTTTGATCACCTGTTATTGCATTTTGCACAAAATTTGTGGCAACCAAAAAACGTAATTTTGGCATTTGGAATTATTTTGCCGCTATGCCGTTTACCGATCACATTAATTGATTTTATATTTTCAAAGATCAGGCATTTCTGAATGCATCGATACAAAATATGTGTTTATTTTTTTTTTAACTCTTTAATTTTAAATGGGGCAAAAGGGGGGAGATTTTAACTTTTAGGTTTTTTTTAAATTTTTTAAAACTTTTTTTAATTATTTATTTTTTATTTTACTATAACGATCAGCAGTCTGATCGCTCATTCTTTTCTCCCGATCAGAGCAGCACCGCTGTGACCGGGAGAAATGATCTTCTCTTGTAACAAGCAGTACTCGGCGGTTTCTTACAGGACCTGAGTCATGTGAGCTACAAGTAACATAATGATTAGGAGCACCTAACTGGTCTATAGGAGCCAGAACTCTTAATGGTTGGTAGGGGATCAAATACTTATTTCTCTCTGCAAAATGGAAATAAATTTATATAATTTATACAAGTGATTTGCTGGATTTTATTTTGGATATTCTATCTCTCAATGTTAAAATTAACCTATCCTTATAATTATAGACTGTTATGTCTTTGTCAGTGGGCAAACTTACAAAATCAGCAAGGGATCACATACTTAATTCCTTCACTGTATATGCCAAGCACCAATTTTATTAAGTGTATTAGAGATGTTTAAGTGTGGAAAGGAGCGGTAAAGTGCACCAGCTTTCTTACCAGCATGCTCTGTTAGTTTGGCAGTAAGCCAGCCACTATGCACCACTGTGATAAATATGGCGCACGTTAACCTGTCTGATCTAATTTTATCTTGTCTAACATTAGGACAGTAATGATAAATTTTCCCCATGATGTTTGAGATTACTACATTTTGACTTGCAGAATTCTTTCATTGTTGTTTCAGGTTTTTCTCAATTTACAAAGTGATTTGTTTGTCAACATTATTGGAATTTATCTTTATTTAATGATTTATTTTTATAAAAATGTAATGAGTTTAATTCTTGTATTGAAGTATAAACCCAATCCCAAAAACGTAGAAAGGCTGTATAAAATGTTAAGAAAACAATAATGCAATGATTTGGAAATCTCTTATAGCCATATTGTATTCACAACAGAACAAATAAGTTAGATCAGAAGGAGAGAGTTTAGATATTTTTCCATTTCATTTGAAAAATTAACTAATTTAGAAATTGATGTCAATAACTCGTCTTAAAAAGGTGCCTTGGAGCCATATCTAATATATTGTAGCATATCCTCCTTTTTTTACAACAGTCTGCAAAGAACTGGGAGGTGAGCAGACCAATTGCTGGAGTTTTGGGAGAAGAATTTTGTGTTATACTTGTTTGACCAGTTTGTCACCCAAATTCTTCTTATGTAAAGCCATGCTGTTGTAATGGATGCAGTATGTGGTTTACCATTGTCTTGCTGAAATGTACAAAGCCTTACCTGAAATAGACGTTGCCTGGATGGGAACATATATTGTTCTAAAACCTCTTTTTAATGTTTAGCATTGATAGTGCCTTTCAAGATGTGTAAACGTCCATACCATAGGCACCAATGCAACCCCATACCATTAGAGATGCCATCTTTTGACCTGGGCACAAGACATATGGTCCCTCTCCTTTTGAGTCTTCAGGAAATTACATAATTTCCATAAAGAATTTCACACTTTGATTCCTTAGATCATAGAACAGTTTTCCATTTTGCCTCAGTCCATTTTAAATGAGCATTGGCCTAGAAAAGATGGCAGCGTTTTTGGATTATGTTGATATATGAAATCTTCTTTGCATGTAGCGCTTTAACTTGCATTTGTGGTTTGTATGGCGAATTGTGGTCAGAGAAAATGATTTCAGAAAGTATTCTTGAGCCCCTGCAGGCAGTAATATACATGATGAAATCATGCCTATTTTTAATGCACTGACACCTGAGGGTCCGTACATCACTAGCATTCAGGCGTGATCATTGGTCTTGTCTCTTGTACAGTGGGTACGAAAAGTATTCAGACCCCTTTTAAATATTTCACTCTCTGTTTTATTGCAGCCATTTGGTACATTCAAAAAAGTTATTTTTTTTCTCATTAATGTACACTCTGCACTACTCCATCTTGTCAGGAAAAAAACAGAAATGTAGAAATTTTTGCACATTTTTTTAATCAAGAAAAACTGAAATATCAGATGGCTATAAGTATTCAGACCCTTTGCTCAGTATTGAGTAGAAGCACCCTTGTGACCTAGTACAGCCATGAGTCTTCTTGGGAATGATGCAACAAGTTTTTCACACCTGTATTTGGAGATGCTCTGCCATTCTTCATAGCAGATCCTCTCCGTCAGGTTGGATGGTGAATGTTGTTGGTGGACAGCCATTATCAGGTCTCTCCAGAGATGCTTAATTGGGTTTAGGTCAGCCACTCCTTTGTTATTTTAGCTGTGTACTTAGGGTCATTGTCTTATTGGAAGGTGAACCTTTGGCCAAGTCTGAGGTGTCCAGAGCACTCTGGAAGACGTTTTCTTCCAGGATATCTCTTTACTTGGCCGCATTCATCTTTCCTTCAATTGAAACCAGTTGTCCTGTCCCTGCAGCTGAAAAACACCCCCATAGCATGATGCTGCCATCACCAAGTTTCACTGTTGGGATTACATTGGGCAGGTGATGAGCTGTGCCTGGTTTTCTCCACACATACCTCTTAGAATTATCACCAAAAAGTTCTATCTTCATCTCATCGGACCAGAGAAACTTATTTCTCATAGTCTGGGAGTCCTTCAAGTGTCCTTCGAGAAGCTTCCGTCGGGCTACTCTGTCGTAAAGGCCCGACTGGTGGAGGGCTGCAGTGATAGTTGACTTTGTGGAACTTTCTCCCTTCTCCCTACTGCATCTCTGGAGCTCAGCCACAGTGATCTTGGGGTTCTTCTTAACCTTGTCTCATCAAGGCTCTTCTCCATGATTTCTCAGTTTGAGAGGACGGCCAGGTCTAGGAAGAGTTCTGGTCATCACAAACATCTTCCATTTAAGGATTATGGAGGCCACTGTACTCTTAGGAACCTTGAATACTGCAGAAATTTGTTTGTAACCTTGTCCAGATCTGTGCCTTGCCACAATTCTATCACTGAGCTCCTTGGGAAGTTCTTTTGACTTCATGATTCTCATTTGGTCTGACATGCACTGTGAGCTGTGAGGTCTTATATAAACAGGTGTGTGCCTTTCCAAATCAAGTCCTATCAGTTTAATTAAACACAGCTGGACCCCAAATGAAGGAGTAGAATCATCTCAAGGAGAATCACAAGGAAATGAACAGCATATGACTTAAATATGAGTGTCTGAGCAAAGGGTCTGAATACTTATGACCATGTGATATTTCAGGGTTTTTTTTGCTTAATAAATTTGCAAAAATGTCTACATTTCTGTTTTTTTCTGTCAAGATGGGGTGCAGAGTGTACATTAATGAGAAAAAAAATGAACTTTTTGAATTCACCGAATGGCTGCAATGAAACACAGAGGGAAAAATTTAAAGGGTTCTGAATACTTTCCGTACCCACTGTACACATGGATTTCTTCAGGATCTATGAATCTTGTCATGTACTTTAGAAG
This sequence comes from Anomaloglossus baeobatrachus, assembly GCF_048569485.1. NCBI lineage: Eukaryota > Metazoa > Chordata > Amphibia > Anura > Aromobatidae > Anomaloglossus > Anomaloglossus baeobatrachus. The sequence continues at coordinate 277,706,823 of NC_134353.1, read as the reverse complement.
GTGGAATATTAAAGGGGTGGTTCACCCGTTTTCATTACTCGCCACATCAATATTATGTTGAGAAACAAGGTTTCTCTCAAACACCTTATGTTGCCAATAGTGCCTGTGAGTGGCGCTAGCTATTGCGGTCCGCTCACCTTCTTCGTGTGATCCACCATGCTCTGTGATCACTGATGTCCGGTGATGTCACGTCAACTTCCTGTTGACATGACATCACCGCAGCCAGCCCCAGTCTCCATGAGTCACTGGGCTGTGGGCGCCATTTTTACCGTTTGTGACAGCCCAGCATTGCTCTTGCTTGCAGTGCTCTGCAGTGAAGGAGCAGGGAGCAGGGAGATGCTGCGCTGTGATGCTGGGCTGTGACGAGCGGTCAAACACCGCCCACAGCCCTGTCACTCAGGAAAACTCCGACATGACTTAGTTTGTCTTACATCATCGGACATCAGGGATCAGGCAATGGGGAAGAGCGGACCGCAATAGAGCCACTCACAGGCACTATTGGCAGCCCAAGGTATTTGAGAGAAATATTGTTTCTCAACATAATATCGATGTGGCCAGCAATGAAAACTGGTGAACCACCCCTTTAAGTCTTTCTAATTTTATGTTAAGGAACAATTTTTGGAAATTGTTCTACAATGTGTTTACTCGGTTGTTCACAGATTAGTGAACCTGTGACCATCTTTGCAACTGAGAGGCTCTGCTTCACTAACATGCTCTTTTTATATACAGTTATGTGACTTAGATGAAAATTGATCCTCTGGCTGTTATTTATTAGTAACACTTTTCCAGCCTTTTGTTAACTCTGTCCAAACAAGTTACCAATTTATTTCTATAATTTTTTCTTTACGTTTTACACAGCATACTAACTTTTTTGGAAATGTATATAGGCTCAAATGTTTTGCCCACTTTGGAGTATTCCTTTTGTATTGGGCTTTTATTAATTCTTGCATTGCTGGTTCGTTTAGCGGACTTATGATTCTATCAGGGTTTTTTGTGGCTTATATAGTTGAATCAATGACAAAAGCGCAGAACAATATTCCATGCAGATGTGAACATAGTCTTAGAAATTTGTTATAATCAGATCACAGGATTTCATAATGCTTTGGAGGCTACATCTGGTGGTGAAAACAAACAGCAGTTATTACCAAATGTATCTAAAAAGAGAAAAAAAAAGATTACATGAAAGGGAATTTGTCAGCAGGTTTCTGCAATGTAATCTGAGTGCAGAATGAGGTACGGGTTGAGACACTGATTTGCGCTATGTGTCACATATTGTTGTTTAAATACGATGAGTGTTTTATTAGCAGGAGATTATCACTGCCAAACTAAGTCCTGCATGAGACCTGGTCGAACCATGCTCCCAGCATGAATTATCACCATACTGTCAATAGACAATGTGCACAGTAAGCTGTGATGTGGGTGGAGTTATCCTTCTGAGATCTTTTTCATGCGACATCTACAAACTCTGATTGCATCACATCTGCTGCACCCAATAAACTAAGTGGTACATCATTGGCACTAGGTTCTCTTTTCCTATTTTATGCTCCTCTCAGATGAGGTAGAAAAAACCTGGTGACAGATTCCCTTTACTGCTAGTCTGTCCATAGACTTTTAATGTCCGGGCAGTCCACACTTTACTCAGCACTGATGTTTTAAAATGTCAAAGCAGGGTAAGCAGCTTGAAAGATATTGTGCAGCTGTGACGGCAAGGAGCTGTCTGTTAGAGATAGCCAGACTCCCCATAGAAAAGGTAGACATGATTTATTATCATGTTTGCTTTCCTGATTCCTGTGTACACAACGATTGTTTAGCCGTCTGCATAGAGATCAGAAAGCACTGTTAATTAGTCTGGGTCCAGTGATGATAAAATGGGAGGGAACAGGAGCTTCTAGTTCCTAAGCTCTGCCATCCAGACAGGAGGCTGAATTTACCCTGTAACTGGGGCTAATATACCAGCCCCAGCTACATTGGAAATCAGCAAATAAAATAATGTTGTAATATCTTAAAATGCGCCCCCACCCCCCAAAAAGGTATTTTAAGCCAATATGACGGACATAGTGTGTGAAATAAATAAAAAACAATAAAGGAAACTGACAAATCAAATGTAGCCCCACTTGCGTCAAAACAAAAAAATATGTCCAATACATAAAAAGAACTTCTGCAGAAAGGTGAACACAATAAAAAAAAATTTTAGCATTGCTTTGTGGTTTAAACTAAAAAAAAAACAAAAACAAATGAAACAAATTTTCCTATATATCTCCATATTTCCTGTATTTCTTAATGTTTTCCTTCAATATGAGCCCAAAAAATAGTATTTTAAAAAGACATAAATATTGAAAAAAGAGGCACTAATTATTGAAATATCCGAACTAGAGAATTTTTGAGAGCCGTTAAAAGCACATGTATGAAAAAGCCCCAAAATTTGCCTGTCTGTAGCTGGTTATAGAGTTGACATTATTGTTTCTTTCATAAATCAATAGTGCATATGAAAATAAGAACATTTGTAATTTATTTTACCAGAGAAGTCTTCATTTTCCTAATAGATTGATTGGTAACATCCGTAAAATCTGTGGAGACAGACTTTCACATTACTGGACAGTTGGTGCAGCTACACACTTTCTGCTGCAAGTTCTCTCAAAATTACAGTTAGATTTTATTTTTTTTTCAATACATTTAAAATGTAACTTATTTTAGGAGAACTTGCAGCAGTAATGTGAAAGTCTGTCTTCACTGAATTCGGATTTCACAGTTTTTACCCATGAATTGATATTGAAGATCAATCCAGGAGAAAAAGGAAGCTGATTTCTCTGATAAGATATATTACAAAATTGTTTTTTTTTTATGTACTTTTGATTAATGAAATAAAAATTAAAATGACAATAACTCTTTGAGCCCTTCCTATACCCTGTTGTAGATTTGTGCTATAATTTATACATCTTTTTGTTGTCAATATAGCTGTTTACAGAAAAAAGATCAGATCATCATGGATTCTAAAGAGCAGCACATTTCCAAAATGCATTTTATTTGTTACCTGCCAGTATTTTGGTTCTTAGCCCTTTGAAAAATTATGCTTAAATATTAAACAATTGTCATGGATGTGGTCTCTGAAGTCCAGGATCAGAACTCATGCGTAGGAATACCCTGCTTTAATATGTTTTTGTAAAAAAGTCTTATGTCTATGTAATAAAAATGAAAAAGACCATCTAGAGCTGCTCTCCAACGTACAAGGAAAGTTTTGTTCAGCTTAAATGTCATAAATAGAGCTTTTATTAGATCAGCATCAACGCATTTCACAGTGTGAACCCCTTTATCAAACAAGTAGATCAAGCGGTACCAGAGAGATTTAATGGATGATGATAACTATCCTGCTTTTGACAGGCAGTAAAAAACTGACCTCATGTCTGAACATAAGGCCGGTGTCACACTTGCGAGTGCCTCGCGTGTATCTCACGCATGTTTCGTAGTGCATCACACTCTCCTTACAGGAGCGTCTCAGCTGCATAGAGATGCATGCAACCGACCCGCTCCTGTGAGGAGAATGTTTGTCCGTGACAAGTGGTGCACCGCGAGACTCACGTGCGATACACACGAGGCAATAGCAAGTGTGACACCAGCCTTAGAATGTGTACAGGACTGGTGGTCACACTGGAGATCACATGACCCATTTTATTACAATGATGAAGGGGGGCTGTAAAGGTACAACTGAGTAGGGATTAAAAATCACACTATAAAACTGGAATATTGCTGGTAAATTTGGAATATTTGTGAATATCAAATTTAATTGTTTTTGCTGAGATGAGAGATGAAACCTGCAGAAGCAAATGTATTAATCCTTCTATTTTACTGTCCTGAAGCCAGCCCCATACTGGAGTTTGCATACAGTCTTTGTCATGAATTGTAACCAGGTAGTGACATTGCTACTGATGGGGGAGGGTAAGCTCCTCTATGATGATTGCTTTGATGGCTAATTCTCGAAAAAAACCCAAAACCTTGCTCTTTGTCAGTGACGTAAACTATTTTATTCCTTTGTGTAAAATAATAATAAATATCTTGACTGGTGGTAATTTATTAGGCAAAGCAAATGCTTTTCTCTGCTCCTGATCATGTTTTTTTTAGATATTATTTAGCTATTACAGTATTTGTAAGGTCAGCATATTTTTAGCTACTGAATGTCCAGACAGAAAATAAGGTACAAGTCTAGAAGCAAGTGGACTAAAGCCACCCATAGACAGTTGTCTGTCTGTCTTATATGTAATCTGTAGATATTAAGAATGTACTTGTAGATTGTATATGGTTATTCTCCTGTTTTTATATTTGCAACCCAATTAACTATGACTCTGAAACCTGTGACTAGGGACGGAAGCATTTTTCCTTCCTCCTGTAGTTTGCAGACAGCTGCTAATTGCTATGTTGTGACAATCTGCAGTCTTCATTAGGTATTTTTAACTATGAGCTGTGTTTTAAGAGAACTTAGTGCATAGGACTGAGAACCAAAGTATGAATGGTGGGGTATGCTAACGTGTTTCCCCCAAAATAAGACAGGGTCTTATATTATTTTTTCCTCCAAAAGATGCGATAAGGCTTATTTGCAGGGGATGTCTTATATTTAAAATGAACAACAATCCACTTTAATTCTTGAACAAAAAAAAACCAAAACAACATTTATTCAAATATAATGATGTCATCTAATTCTGGAACATCAACATTTTGTGTTAATCCTATTACTGGTTCAGATGCACATTTTCTTACCTGATCTGCTATTCTCATGGAGCAGAACCAGTCCTACAGTGGGAGGTATAGACCATATTTATAAAGGTTTAAATTACCTTCTTAAATTTATTATTCTCTATGTACTGTTGTTTACCCCAAAAGAAAGCAGACACCCCCAAAAGAATTGCACTTATGAGACCCCAAATAATTAGAGTTGGCAAGTGAATAGGCTATCACATACAAATCTGCATCACTGTCCAGTCCCCCTGTGTTCTACAGCGGTTGGCTCCCCTGGTGACTGGAAGCAGAATCACTCACGTGGAGTGATACTGGTACCTGATCTGTTTGTGGGAGCTTAAGTGCAATTCAGCTAGAATAGCAAGAGACCTGACAATGAAGCAGATCTCTATGGGAGAGCTCATCCACCATCGGTATTTGCTAACTGTAATTGTTTGGGGTCTGGTGAGTGCGTTTCTTTTTTTGGGGAAGGGAGTGTGTGCTATCTTTTGGGGGTGTCTGCTTTCTTTTTGGGGTTTTTGATTTCATTTGGGGATGCCTGTTTTCTTTGATGAAGAGTCCTGCTATCTTCTTTTTTAGCTGCTTATTTTGAGGATAGGTTTTACTTTTGGGGAAACAGTGCTATGTAGTATGTGTATGTATATATATATATATATATATATATATATATATAAATATAAAAAAAAGACTTCAATAGCCCAGGGGCAACGTTTCGGTTCAAGTAGGCCTTTTTCAAAGATAATAAATAAATATGCGTGTATATATTTATATATATATATATATATATATATATATATATATATATATGTATATATATATATATATATACACACCGTACAAACCAAACCTTTGGACACACAGTTTTCTTTATTTTTATGACTCTGAAAATTGTGGATTCACATTGAAGGCATCAAAACTATGAATTAACACATGTGCAATGAAATACTTAACAAAAAATTGTGTAACAACTGAAAATATGTCTTATATTCTAGGTTCTTCAAAATAGCCACCTTTTGCTTTGATTACTGTTTTGCACACTCTTGGCATTCTCTTGATGAGCTTCAAGAGGTAGTCACCGGAAATTGTTTTCACTTCACAGGTGTGCCCTGTCAGATTTAATAAGTGGGATTTCTTGCCTTATAAATGGGGTTGGGACAATCAGTTGTGTTGTGCAGAAGTCTGGTGGATACACAGCTGATAGTCCTACTGAATAGACTGTTAGAATTTGTATTATGGCAAGAAAAAAACAGCTAAGTAAAGAAAAACGAGTGGCCATCATTACTTTAAGAAATGAAGGTAAGTCAGTCTGAAAAATTGGGAAAACTTTGAAAGTGTCCTCAAGTGCAGTGGCAAAAACTATCAAACGCTACAAAAAAAACTGGCTCACCTGAGGACCGCCCCAGGAAAGGAAGACCAAGAGTCACCTCTGCTGCGGAGGATACGTTTATCCGAGTCACCAGCCTCAGAAATTGCAGGTTAACAGCAGCTCAGATTAGAGACCAGGTCAATGCCACACAGAGTTCTAGCAGCAGATACATCTCTAGAACACCTGTTAAGAGGAGACTTTGTGCAGCAGGCATTCATGGTAAAAATAGCTGCTAGGAAACCACTGCTAAGGACAGGCAACAAGCAGAAGAGACTTGTTTGGGCTAAAGAACACAAGGAATGGACATTAGACGAGTGGAAATCTGTGCTTTGGTCTGATGAGTCCAAATTTGAGATCTTTGCATCCAACCACCGTGTCTTTATGCGACGCAGAAAAGGTGAACGGATGGACTCTACATGCCTGGTTACCACCGTGAAGCATGGAGGAGGAGGAGTGATGGTGTGGGGGTGCTTTTCTGGTGACACTGTTTGGGATTTATTCAAAATTGAAGGCATACTGAACTAGCATGGCTACCACAGCATCTTGCAGCGGCATGCTATTCCATCCGGTTTGCGTTTAGTTGGACCATCATTTATTTTTTAACAGGACAATGACCCCAAACACACCTCCAGGCTGTGTAAGGGCTATTTGACTAAGAAGGAGTGATGGGGTGCTACGCCAGATGACCTGGCCTCCACAGTCACCAGACCTGAACCCATTCAAGATGGTTTGGGGTGAGCTGGACTGTCGAGTGAAGGCAAAAGGGCCAACAAGTGCTAAGCATCTCTGGGAACTCCTGCAAGACTGTTGGAAGACCATTTCCGGTGGCTACCTCTTGAAGGTCATCAAAAGAATGCCAAGAGTGTGCAAAGCAGTAATCAAAGCTCTGTACTGTATATATGTGTGTGTATATATATATATATATATTTATTTATTTATATATATGTTAACCATTTCCAAGTAGCAAAAAAACAGAAAATCAGACGCTGATGACCATACATTATAAAGATGCTAGATCGAGCAGTTAATGGCAATATATTAAAAGCACTCATAATTGTGTGACAATAATAGAATTTCCTAATATTTTAGGCCATTTTGGACAAGCATAAAACTAATTAGTTTCTGGTTGACTGTTAACAACCCAAATAGAAGCCCAAGTTTGGGTCCATCATAGATCCCTAAACTGTTATTTCGAATCAGAAGTATTATAGTTCTGTTGAGATTTGTGTTGACACAGCTTGGGTGCAGCAATTTACACTTATCTAAACCTGGGATATAATTAGAGAAATTTAAATTAGGATCATCTTCTAGATCTGCCATCCAGATAATCCCAAACTAGGACTCCAGCTAAATTAGGTGGCGGTACAATCACTATTCAGCACATACTGTAGGTACTTCCACCAATTGAAATGCCTATAGCTTGTGCCTACCAACCCCACCTCAAGTTCTGTACTAATCTGTGTATTATCCTTATTGATCATATTTCCAGATGCTAAGCTATTAATTGGCTTCATTCATCCCTACAAACAATAACTGATAATCTGTCCATTAAACTGAATGATTGGCTTGGCTCTTCCTGACTTTCCCTTATGCCATGCACTCTCCACTTTGTATGCATTTGTTTTTAATCTATGGAGAGGAATAATTCACTACCAGACACCTTTGATGACTGCTAATTTCCTCGTGAGAACAAACGACTGAGCGTCCTGAAATATAACATGTCAGAGCCTTCTTTGCTTGGCTTCTGCCATCATCGAAAAGTCAGGTTGCCTGTATACACCGTTTGTCTAATGGTATAAGCACCTTAAAACAAATTACACAAATAGTTTAAAAAAAGAATATCTATTCATATTGTCAGTTTTCCCATATACATTTTATTGTTCATTTGCTTGCAAAATACAAGGTTAAGTAACTTTGCAAAAAGTCGGCATAAGGTTAAGTTCCCACAATGAGTTTTTGAGGCTTCACCAGTCTCAGTCAGTGAAAGAAGTGGAGGCCGTGTGTGTGTGTGTGTGTATGTGTGTGAAGCTTTTCTCCATTCATCCCCGATCTGGGATCTCTCTGGAGTCTAAAGCCCAGTCTAGGGATCAGTGGCGGTCGACCCCCAGCGCTCAGCAAGTTAACCCCTGTCCTATAGATAGGAGATAACTTGTTTAGAAATGACCCTGTTATTTATAGATATTTTTTGTAATCTAATGAAAAATATATTGTTTACTGACATATAGATGAAAGGAGACAATGTAGGAAGAGAATACTCATGATTCTTTTCATAGATGTTTTGCTTAACTAAGGCTATCCGGAAGCTTGCACCAATGTTTTATTGGCTTGTTTTTCCATCAAAGGAACTTTGTTTCCATTTTACTAGATTTTCTTTTCAATCTAAAGTTTTCTGTGACGTCAGTTGCTTCCCATAAATGTCAGTGTTGGATGTAAAGCCGAGTTCTGAGGATAACATTGGAAGGCGGATTACTCAACACGGGTTCAGTTTATCAGTGAGGATGGTTGACTATATAACTATTACTAGCAGTCAGCGGATTTATTTTTTCTTTTTTTTCCTGATCAGTGCAGCATGTGATGGGTTAAAAGTGTAAAATTACTATTGCAGAATAAAGTTGTACTATTCATTAATCCTTGGGAAAGTACAACATTTTTTGTTTTTGTTTGGTTTTCTAAGATCTTTTTACAATAGTGATTATGCATTTGAAAGTCGGAATTGTGGAATAAAATCTGTAGAATTTTAGAATTCTTTCAGCGGACCATACCCCTAAGAGGGTGTACATGATTACAGTGAAAAAGCCCCCATGTAGAACAGGAGGGTCTGCCACATGTTTATTCCCCCATTTATGAGAAATTTTACGTTTCTTACACTATGTCAATGAATTACAATTTTAGAGATTGCTCTTATATTTAGTGGAGCTGCATTTTAATGACCCCTGGGTTCTGTGATAAGTAATTGCATATGACAGGACATATGATCTTACTGTGAAATGCCAAACAGAGGCCTGTACTTCTGTTCTTTAGTCTTATGTTTAAGGGCAGATGGGTAAGTGTAGTTATGCAGGAAATTTTGCCATGATAATTGCTATGATTTACCCAGGGGATAGCATCCAACATATAACTTCATGTGATGTGAGCCTAAAGGTTGGACACTTTCCCTACTCAAGTTCTGGTGTTTTGTACTTTAATATTTTGCTCTAAAAAAAGTATGATGCCGTTTTGATAGATTTGTCTCATTTTATGACTTACTTTTAGAAGTTTCACTTTTTTAACTTTTACTTTAAGGCCTGAATTACATTGAGTATTAATCGGATGAGTCAATGCAAGAAAATCTCACATTGCATTCAGACCAGTGTTAGTCAATGAGGCACGACAGATCTGCGAGCGCAGTCCAATATACACCAAGACATTTTCATCTTTTTTTTCTAAAATCTTTTACTTCTATTTTTTTTCTGTTTCTTCTATTCTAATAAAGTTTACACCAAACACATGTGACGCCCCTGAGGCTTCCGTCGCCACAGAGGTACTGCACCTCAGCCAGAGGTTCGGTATCCCATCCTGAGTAAGAAGGGGGTCATCTTCCGGTTCACAGACAAAATCTGCACACACCAATTGGTAGGTCACACACCGGGTCAGGGTTTAAGGCAGGACCCAATTAATGCTGAGAGTAGCAACCAGTCTACCTGGTTATGGGGCCTTAAGTCCCATTCACTGCCCTGAGGGAGTGGAGCCTAGCAAGGGGGAGTGTGGGAGGAGTCGGTGGAGTGGTGAGAAGAACCAGCTAGTTCAAGTTTGGATCAGTCAGTCGGAGAGACAGGGTGAGAGAGGGAGTCGAGGAGTCTGTGAGGTGGGTTGTCAGGAAAGTGACAGCGGACAGAAAGACGTAGTAAGAAGGAGGTTTTTCTTGGTGAAGATCCTGCAGTCTTGCTAGAGCCAGGTGACACCAAAGGAAGGGATTCCGGAGTGCTACGGATGTGCGGATGCCCCGTGGACTTGTTCCATTAGAAATACCGGGTGGAGGAATCAGGCTGCAACACAGGAACGGTCCCTAGGCTGAAAGAAGGAAGACATTACTTTTAGCGAAACCGACGGCCCGGGAGATCGCTTCAGGCGCCCAAGACCGCAACCTGCCACAGATCACCTGCAAGGGGGAGCAATAAAAGACCTAGGTCAGCCACCCTTTGGACAGGCTCGGTGGCGGAAGTGCAGGACAGCCTAGTGCAGTTCGGCGCTAGCGAGACAGCCAGAAAGGACACATTGAGCGGTGCACCGGTACTGACCCATGAACTATTCCGGTCAGCTGCAGTGTTGAAACTAACAGTGAGTAAACATCTTGACTGCAAGTTCCGTGTCGTCTGCTTTGTCTCGCACCTCATCAATAGACACCATGGACTTTTCCAAAGGTTGCCCCGGGGTACCCGCCCCACCTGTGGGGAGCAAGAAACACCTCAGCTGCCACAACATCAGCCCCGGAGGTCCCTTCCAGCAGCTGCGGCTCCATAGCCGCACAATTCCACAGGTGGCGTCACGAATTTCAATAAACTACAACTCCCATCATCATCTACCCCCAATACCGCCATTTTAATTGACTCTGCCAGGGTCACGGAGTCGGGCCCCGCCACCGCTGACTACCCCAGACTAGTCTGGCCCGACACCAAGTCACCTAAGGCCCTGGGGCGGGCGAGTCACACACACACACACACACCTGAACAAAATATGGTTATAATACACACATACGTTAAAAATAAAATGTCCCACTTGTCCCAAAGATTTTATTTAGCCAAGGTGGCACACGTCTTCCTACCCTCTGACACTAACAGTGAAGGAGAGGATGCCATATTCTATTTTTTCTCTTCCTATTCTTTCTCCTATGATACCAAATCCCCACACATATATCCCAAGACAGAAAGTGAGCCAGCGCCCACCTTTAGTGACCCCCTACCCACTAACATTTACCTCCTATAGACCTCACCTCCTGAAAATTATGAGCTTCAGATTCCTGATTTTGTGTCCAAGTCCAATTTGACACTGCCGACCTCACTGAAATGGACTTTTTCAAAGTATTTTTCTCTGGGGGGTTTGTAAATCTCATGGTAGTCCAAACAAATAGGTACACCAACCAATTTCTTGCCCAAAGCCATATTTCATAATTTGCTGACTTAATTCTCATTGATATAGTAGAAATGACGTTTTTGGGCCTTATTCTTCACAATGGATAGCAAGGAAGAGAAAAATTTGGCAACATTGGAGTGTTGCTGTTTTCTATTACACTCCAGTTTTCTGCATTGCTATGCCCTGGACACTCTTGGAGGTCATTCACAAATTTTTGCATTACAATGATGATGTACAGTGTCCACCCCGAGACGACTCCTAGTTTGACCAACTTTTCAAAGTTCAGCCCTTCATTGATCACTTCAGCAATAAATTTGCTGAGGTGTACATTGGCAAAAGGGACATCTGCGTGGTTGAGTTCCTTATACACTTCAAGAGGAGGCTTAAATTCTGGCAATATCTGCCCAGTAAGATGGCCAGGTATGGACTTAAACTCTACAAGCTATTTGAGAATACATTAGGGTACACCCACATATTTAGGGTTTATGAAGGGAAAGATACCCAGATTGAACCCTTGAATGCCCCCCTGTCCTGGGAGTGAGTGGGAAAATTGTGTAGGATTTGGTTATCATCTCTATGTAGATAATATCCCACTTTTTAGGTCCCTCTGTCAGGACTTCTGCAGCCTGTAGTACTGTGCGCAAAAAAACAGAAAGGACCTGCTGGTGGTCAAGTACAAGGACAAGAGGGATGTCCTTTTCTTGACCACAATACAAGGTGATGACAGCACCCCCACCGCTGTACAAGGTACCTCTACACAGGTCCACAAACCAGACTTTCCTGAGGTCCAATAAGAACATGGACTGAGTTTATCTCTCTGATCAAGTCCTCCAGCCTTATTGAGCCATGTGGAAAGCTAAGGTGTGGTAGAAGAAGATGGCTGTGGACATTGTACAGATTGCAATGTATAGTGCTAACACGTGATCATGATGTGCAGGCCAGACCGTCACATTCCTTCACTTCCAAGAGGCAGTGATCAAGGCCTTAATATTTGGAAGTCAGGAAGAAGCGGGCCCCAGTACTTCTGGAACTGAAGGTGCTCGTATAGAATGAGAGTAACATTTCCCAGACGAGATCCTTCAAACTGCAAAGAGAGGAAGATCACAAAAAAGTGCAACGTTTGTTACAGAAGGGGAATAAGAAAATACATTATTTTCAGTGTGACATCTGCCCTGTCAAACCTGGACTGAGTATAAAAGAATGTTTCAAAGTTTATCACTCATCAATGGACTACTAAATTTCTATATGACTTACTCTAAATTATTGCATGACTGGATGTACTATACACAACTCACAAATGCACTCCTCATGTGCACTACACAACGCACATATTACAATCTGATGTACTCTACACAACTTGCATATGTCAGCCTGATGTACTTTGTACAACTCACACATGTCAACCTCAGGTACTCTACACAACTTAATTATGCCACCCTGATGCATTTTACACAGCTCATATATTCCAACCTGATGCACTTTACACAATTTACACATACCACCCTGATGTACTTTACACAACTCACATATGCCAACCTCATGTACTCTACACAACTCACATATGCCAACCTCATGTACTATATTAAACTCACATATGCCAACCTGATGCACTTTACACCACTTACGTATACCAACCCTATGTACTCTGCACAACTTACATATGCCACCACATTATAAAATTCACATACAAGAAAAACACTAGATCAATTTCAATAGAGGGTCACCTGGAGACGATGAGGTGGTTCTACTGTTTAGGCATCTCAAGGGCTCTGCAAATGCGTCATGACTCCCGCACACACCATTCCATCAAAGTCTGCTTTCCAAAACATTACTCCTTCCTCTCAGAGGTCATCAGTGTGTCCAAACAGTAGTTTCCCACCACATGGGATATCAGCATGCTCAGGAGAAATTGCACAGCAAATTTTGAGGTCCACTTTCTTCTGCTATCCTTGTGAAAATTAAAATATTTGGGGATAAAGCAACATTTTTGTGGAAAGTATAACAATGTTTCATTTTTATGATTCAGCTTTGAAAAATTCTGTAAACTTCTGTGGGTTCAAGTTGTTCACCAAACGTCTAGATAAATTCCTTGAGGGGTCTAGTTTCCAGAAGGAGGTCACTTGTGAGGGGTCCACTCTTTAGGCACATCAGAGGCTCTCCAAATGTGACACGGCGTCCGCTAACAATTTCAAACAATTTTGTTTACCTGACACCCGCAGACCATTCCATCAAAGTCTGCACTTCAAAACGTCACTCCTTCTGTTCATAGCTCAACAGTGTGTCCAAATTGTAGTTTCCCACCACATATGGGATATCAATGTGCTCAGTCGTAACTTCACAACAAATACCCTTTTAAAATTCTACAAAGCAACTGGAGGATTAAAGTGCTCACCAAACATCTAGATAAGTTGCTTGAGGCATTCAGTTTCCAAAATGGGGTCACTTATGGATGCCTTCCGCTGTTTAAGCACATCAAGCTCTCCAAGTGCAACATGGCGTCCGTTAACTATTCCAGACAATTTTGTTTTCAAAAAGTCAAATGGTGCTTTTTACCTTCCGAGCCCAACCATACACCACTCAAACAGTTTTCCATCACATATTAGGTATTGGTGTACTTAGGTGAAATTGATCGACTAATTTTATGGTTCAATTTCTCCTTTTACCCTTGTGAAAATGCAAAATTTAAGACTAAAAATAAAAATTTTGAGGGAAAAAGGAATATTTTCCTTACACATTCCTTTAGTTCCTATGAAGCACCTAAAGAGTTAGTAAACTTCTTGGATGCAGTTTTGAGCAGTTTGAGGGGTGCACTCTTGGGTATTTTCTGTCACATAGGCCAGTCAAGGTCCCTAAAAAAATAGCTTTCTTAATTTTGTTGGAGAAATGAAAGATTGCTGATAAACTTTTAACAAGTCTAACTTCTTAAGAAAAACAATATTTTTCAAAAATGTTGCTGATGTAAAGTAGACATGTGGTAAATGTCACATCTTGTGCACATCTTGTATTACGATTCCGTCAAAGCCATTACATTAGAACCGAAGGACGAATATGGGCATGGACAACAATACAGGCATGGACAACAATCCACAGTACTACAGAATAGACTGAATTTCTGTGGGTACGAAAAGTATTCAGACCCCTTTAAATGTGTCACTCTTTATGTCATTGCAGCCATTTGATCAATTCAAAAAATTTCATATTTTTTTCATTAATGTACACTCTGCACCCCATCTTGACAGAAAAATAAAACAGAAATGTAGAAATGTTTGCAAATTTATTAAACAAAAAAAACTGAAATATCACATGGTCATAAGTATTCAAACCCTTTGCTCAGTATTGCATAGAAGCACTCTTTTGAGTTAGTACAGTTTGAGTCTCCTTGGGAATGGTGCAACAAGTTTTCTCACCTGGATTTGGGGATCCTCTGCCATTCTTTCTTGCAGATCCTTTCCAGTTCCATCAGGTTGGATGGTGAACATTGGTGGATGCTTAATTAGGTTTAGGTCAGGGCTCTGGCTGTGCCAGTCAAGAATGGTCACAGAGTTGTTCTGAAGCCACTCCTTTGTTATTTCAGCTGTATTCTTAGGGTCATTGTTTGGTTGAAAGGTGAACCTTCAACGAAGTCTGAGATCTAGAGCACTCTGGAAGAGGTTTTCTTCCAGGATATCTCTGTACTTGGCCGTATTCATCTTTCCTTCAATTGCAACCAGTCATCCTGTCCCTGCAGCTGTAAACCACCCCATAGCATGATGCTGACACCACCATGTTGCACTGTTGGGATTGCATTGGGCAGGTGATGAGCAGTGCCTGGTTTTCTCCACACATACCGCTTAGAATTATAACCAAGAAGTTCTATCTTCATCTCATCCAACCAGAGAATCTTATTTCTCATAGTCTGGGAGTGCTTCATGTGTTTTTTTGCAAACTCTATGCAGGCTTTCATATGTCTTCAACTGGGGAGAAGCTTTTGTCGGGCTACTCTGCCATAAGGGCATGACTGGTAGAGGTCTACAGTGATAGTTAACTGTGGAACTTTCTCCCATCTCCCTACTGCATCTCTGCAGCTCAGCCACAGTAATCTGGGGGTTTTCTTTACCTCTCTCACCAAGGCTCTTCTCCCAGTTCAGTTTGGCTGGACAGCCAGGTCAAGAAAGAGTTCTGCTGGTCCCAAACTTTTTCCATTTAAGAATTATGGAGGCCACTGTGCTCTTAGGAACCTTGAGTACAGCAGAAATTCTTTTATAACCTTGGCCAAATCATTGCCTTGCCACAATTCGGTCTCTGAGCTCCTTGGGCAGTTCCTTTGACTACATGATTCTCTTTTGGTCTGACATGCACTGTGAGCTGTGAGGTCTTATATAGACAGGTGTATGCCTTTTCAAATCAAGTCCTATCAGTTTAATTAAACACAGCTGGACTCCAATGAAGGAGTAGAACCATCTCAAGGAGAATCACAGGAAATGGACAACATGTGACTTAAATATGAGTGTCTGAGAAAAGGGTCTGAATACTTATGAACACTGTAACCAAGAAAAATAATCCCTAGGGATCAATACCAACAAACTACCAAAAACTAAATCTCCATTAAAATATCTTTATTGTAGTCATATTTAAAAAAACATTGTCAATACAGTGCACAAAATAGCCACTCAAAGGTGGATTAGCAGTGAGGGAGGGACATGTGCGCCAAACATGAATAATTCTCAATAGGGGGTTATACTTGTAATGATCTAAACATACTATACTTTCCATGTTACACTTTCCACTGCCTAAAGGCCCTGTCACACACAGAGATAAATCTGTGGCAGATCTGTGGTTGCAGTGAAATTGTGGACAATCAGTGCCAAGTTTGTGGCTGTGTACAAATGGAACAATATGTCCATGATTTCACTGCAACCACAGATCTGCCAAAGATTTATCTCTGTCTGTGACGGGTCCTTTACAGCGGAGTGTAAACACCCTAATACTCAGACAATGTATTGTGTACATATGTACATTTACGAGTATTTACTTTCTTTTTTCTTTATCCTGTTTAATTTTGACAGGGTATCTCCTGTATCCATATCTTATTATGTATTAGTGAGGGACTAGGGATGTTGAGATTGCGCACATCATTCTCTATGTCATGTTTATAAAGATTTTTTAATAGATTTTTTCACTTAATAAATTTTTTTGTTTAACATATGCATGCTTGTATATTTTGATATATTGAATATTTATTAAGGTTCCAGAGCCCTTTTTGGCACATTCTTTCTTTCGTGTTTACTCTACATATTTGTTTTTGTGTAGTGAATGGAACCTTTTTGGTTTTTTATCTCATTTACTGGTATTTAGTAGTGCCAACCCTGTGTGTTCTCTGTTTATTTGAGAACTCCTTGTAGATGTTGTCCTTGCTGGGATTTGAACCCAGGGCCCCAGCGGTGCAAAGCAACAGAGTCACCATGCTGCCCGTATAAGAAAACTTTCACCCCTCTACTAATTTTAATTGTTTTAATTCTTGAGACACTAAGGCTATGTGCCCATGTGGAAAGCACAACTTCGTCTGTTTTAATGCTGCTGTTGTATTGCGGAATGTCCTGCTGATATGCTGCAGTCATTCTGCATTGGGAATACAGTACCATGGATTCGGCACTGCATCCTCAGTGTTGGAGTGATTGGGGAGTTCATACTTACCTCCATCACGCAGCACATCACTTTCCGGCAGTGTCTGTCTGCACTTTGCAGGAGAAGATGGGCGAGCCTGAACTAGCTCTGGCTGTCACATGACCGGAGATCGTACAGGCCCCTCCCACCTCCTGCTGCCCGTTCCTGGCTCTACCACGCTCCTCTGCACTGGAGAAAGGGACTCCGGTGTCTTCTATCAAGGCAGGTAAGTATAGGATTGTGCGGAAAAATCTGCAGGAATAATTGACTTGCTGCAGATTTTTCCACAAGGAAATCCGCATTATTTCCGCTGCGGAAAAAATCGCAGCATGGGCACATCACCTCTAAAATGCCATAGAAATGGCTGGGGACTCGCTGTACTGCAGTTTTTTGAGAAATCTGCGGAATTTCTGCGAAAAAATCGCGGCAAATTTCACAAATTTTCCGCAGCGTGGGCACATAGCCTAATATTGCCTCTAGCTGCTAAGCTGCTGTGATGTTTTTTTTACTTAGATTTAGTGTATATACTATTAGGCTCCCTTCACACCTGTGTATAAAACTCGTACATGAAAAACTAGTACCAGTGTCACCAGTGTCACCAGTGTTTTCCAACAGTGTGCCTTCAGTGTGTCATTCGTGAATTATCCATTACAAAGCTTCTCCTATACTTTTCAATGTTAAACACATAGAGCACACAGAGTGCACACTGATGCCAACTGTGTGCTGCACATTTTTTTTACGGATCCTTAGACTTGTATTTGCCTTTATCATCTGTGCTGCTGGAAAAAAAATGGAGATGTGAGTAGCACCATAGGTCATAATGGATATGTGTGGTATCCATAAAAAAAACCAGATGCCACACGTATCGGAAACACAGACATGGGAAGGAGGCCTTAAGGCCACTTTACACACAGCGACATTGCTAGCGATGTCGCTGGTGAAAACACCCGCCCCCATCGGTTGTGCGTCACGGGCAAATCGCTGCCCTTGACGCACAATATCGCTAGGACCCGTCACACGTACTTACCTGCCTAGCGACGTTACTGTGGCCGGCGAACCACCTCCTTTCTAAGGGGGAGGTTCATGTGTCGTCACAGCGGCATCACTAAGCGGCTGCCCAATAGAAGCGGAGATGAGCGGCCGCAATATCCCGCCCACCTCCTTCCTTCCTCATTGCCGACGGCCGCAGGTACGATGTTGTTCCTCGTTCCTGTGGTGTCACACATACAGTAGCAATGTGTGCTGCCGCAGAAACGATGAACAACCTGCGTCCTGCAACAGCAACAATATTTGGGATTAGAACGACGTGTCAACGATCAACGATTAGGTAAGTAATTTTGATCGTTAACGGTCGTTCCTGCGTTTCACATGCAACGACGTCGCTAACGATTCCGGATGTGCGTCATGAATTCCGTGACCCCAACGACGTCTCATTAGCGATGTTGTTGCATGTAAAGCCCCCTTTAGGCTATTTCTGGAAGGGTAGTTTCACACATTGCATCTTTGGGGGAAAAACCCAATAGCACATTGCAACCCTATTGCAGTTTTTTGACAAAAACTCAAAGATGAATTAAAGGGAATGGAAAATAAAAAGGAAAGATTTATACTTCTCCTTCTGGCTCTGATGCAAGACACTGCGTCAAAAACTACAGCAAGATTTTTGTCCAAAACAACAAAAAAAACCACTTGTTCATTTTTTATCACTACTGCCTAATTGTTAGACAGTGCAAACTCAAGGCTCCGTTACATGCAACGACATAACTAACGAGATGTCGTTGCGGTCACGAAATTCGTGACGCACATCCGGCCTCATTAGCGACGTCGTTGTGTGTGACACGTATGAGCGACCACTAACGATGCAAAATATTCACCAAATTGTTGATTGTTTAAACGTTGTCCGTTTCCCAAATTTCGTTGCTTGTGCTTGACGCAGGTTGTTCGTCGTTCCTGAGGCAGCACATATCGCTACGTGTGACACCCCAGGAATGACGAACAACACCGTACCTGCGTCCTCCAGCAATGACGTGGGCGTGACTTTCATGCGGCTGCTCTCCACCCCTCCGCTTCGACGCATGCCGTGTGACGTCGCTGTGACGCCGCATGAACCGCCCCCTTAAAAAGGGGCTTCCTAGCGACGTTGCTAGGAAGGTAAGTATGTATGACGGGTACTAACAATTTTGTACGCCACGGGCAGCGATTTGCCCATGACGCACAAACGACGGGGGCTGGTGCTTTCACTGCGTGTAAAGCCCCCTTTAGTTGAGAAAGTCTGAAAATCTGCCAGGTTTATCTTAGTGGTTCATGCTGGTTGATACATTTGTGTACTTTTAAGACTATCTGCTCTAAGTTTACACAAGGTATGAGTTGGCTTACTTTGCGCCAGAAATGGGCTCCAGAATTTTGCCGCATTTTTGGCACATTTTGTTACACATAAGCCAGACTCAGCGAGACCAAGCTGCCTAGTCAGACAAGTCGTAAAAAGTGTCTTAGGCCCCTTTCACACATCAGTTTTTTGCAATTAGTCACAATCCGTTTTCTGGACGGATCCGTCGCAGATTGTGGCTAAACTGATGCGACGGATCTGTTTCTCGACGGATCCGACTAGCTTGGGGCTAAATATTAAATTGGAGCATGCTCATTTGATGGATTATGATAGATCCTGCGCCCATGAGGCTTCCATTCTACCAAACGACGGATGACGACGGATCCATCGCTATTCGTTTTTTGACGTACACAAAAATCTTTACTGTGGCCGTCATCTCCGTCTCTGTACGGATCCGTCGAACGACGAATGAAGTGTAAGGCCATCTGTTACAATCCGTCGTTAATTCTAGTAAATGTGGAAAAAACGGATCCAGCGGCATCAGTCCATTTTTTTCAAAATTCAATGTATTGTGACTGATGGCAAAAAACTGATGTGTGAAAGTGGCCTAAACCAGAACATAAATATGGTGCAAGCAATCATAGTTCACCATTGCATGCTATGGTGATCTAAATCCCTTTTACAGAAGCAGTTGAGGCCAGGCAATGTGTCCTTATAACCTACCTGTAAATGCATCACTATCCCAGCCATTTTAAGAAGCCTTACAAATAACATCGCTTTGTGAAGGATCACCTTACTCATGGCTGTGTTGTCAGCGTAGAGGCACACAAACAGGATTGTCTTCTCGTCCGTGTCAGGATTCTGGATGCCTGCCAGTGAATTGCTGATGTCATTTGTGTTGTCACTGAAATGTGGGGTCAGGCATTTTTTTAATATACAGTTGACAACAGATGGCCGCACTGCTGATTTACCTCACTATGTCAAGATAAAACCAGAAAGAAAGGAGGCGACACTTGAAAATGTGAATGTCTTGAACAAATTAAGCACGGAGTTCAGAATATTCAGACGTTGCAGGTAGGAGTTTGTCATTTAAAAGTATTATACTGAGATTACAATTAGGAGTCAACTTTTAAGAGGTAACAGAATTAGTTGAAACACTGAAAACAGAAAATCCACAAAAAATAAATAATATCCAAACAGTTCCTCTTTTAATCTGAAAAATGTAGAAAGAAATTTTCTGGGATTGTCCCAGAATCTCAACCAATCCTTTTCATAAGACAACTGCCTGCAGCAGGAGCCTCTCCCCCTTTACCCTCTCCATAATAAGATTAATTCACACCTCCAGCTAAGTTCCTATGGCAGATTGAGGAATATGCAAAAAATGCAATATATTGTCACCTGTTTACTTGTATCATTCATTTCTTGGTTTCTTATTTCTTTAAGGTTTCTGGTACGGTACGTGTGCAGACTTCTCCACATTACATGCTTGCTTGTGAACCTCAGATGAGGAACTAGACTGATTAAAAAATGTGTAGGCAGTATAGCATGGCCAGCAGTTACACAGTGATTGCTGGCAACATGCCACTCGTTTCCCAGACTGTATTAGAACTTTGGAATAATAGCTGGTGGTGTGAAATAATGAATGCAAACTAATGATCCTGATGCAATATAAATCTATCCAGGTTTGCCGTGCGCTATGTCATCTTAATAGTTAATGTGCTGCAAATATTCTAAATAAATATACATAATGAAAAAGGATCGTCTGCTTACAGATAGAGCAGAGCTGCTGTTTTGGGCAATAAGTATGCATTTCCCACATTGACTCTTGATTTGCATTCGGCAACAGTGAAAATCACCCCACCCCCGCTCTACTTATTTTATTGATGCTCCACCGCTATCGTCTTTAAGTTGTTTTTTTACATACATTGTATATGCATTCCTGTGTAGACTAATTTTTTTATTTTAAATATATTTTTTAAACAATTTATCGAAACAGATTGTAAAATCAAAGAGTTTGTATTGTATTGCCCAACCCCTTATTAATGGTCTCAATGCAATACTCAGCTCCCGGTCAGTAGTCGTACCTTTGAACTCGACAGCGTGTTCCCTGCCAGTCTCTATCATGAGCATCACGTGAGAGTTGCAGCCAATCAGTACTATCATTGTACTAAAAGACCCCAAGTTGTTTATCCATATTGTGTCACAGCACTTCCTTATTATGTGCTAATGGATGTGCCACTTTACATTAGGACAGGTGTGGGAAATCTTTTTTTCCGAAAATGGCCATTTGGATATTTATAATGGCGCCACTGACAAATACAACTCATCCTGCAAAAAACAAGCCCTTATACAGTTACGTCGACGAAGAAAATAAAAAAATTATGGCCAATGGAATATGAAGGAAAGATAAGACGAGAAAAAAAAAATCATCCCAAGATGAAATATGATAAATCGATATCAAGTTGAACATTTTCTTAATAACTGAATTTCATTCTTTCAAATAGAATCCTTTAACTGTAAATTTTTGTGCTTTGTTTCTTTCCCTCCCATTGTTTCAAGAGCCATAACTTTTTTTTATCTTTCTGTCAACAAAGCCAAGAAAGTCACACAATAAGTTTTTAGTGCGCTTTTGACACTGTATATTTTTGCTACATCAAGAACATAGGGTCTTACAGTTCCAGCAAAATAGATGGGATTATCGAAATCTCCTCCCCACTGTGCTTCTTTCTTAGCGTAAACAGTCCTGTCCTGTCCTGTTTCAAATCCGCAACATGTCAGTTCCTCTTGGACCATGTGTACAAGCTGAGTTTTTAGTGAGTTTTTACCTCAGTATTTGTAGCCAAAATCAGGAGTGGAACAATCAGAGGAAAAGTAAAATAAAAACACCAGCACCACTTCTGTATTTATTACCCACTCCTGATTTTGGCTACAAATACTGAAGTAAAAAACTCACCAAATACTCAACATGAGCAACTGGCCTTGTTAGTATGCTGAGTTTTCTGTCCAGATTTCCCCATAGACTTGCATTAGATGCAAATAAAAATAATAAAATATGCAAGTATAAAACTTTGTATTTATTTTAGAGCTTTTCCACTGCGTAAATACATAAAAAATCACAGTAATTCACATATAAGTATATCAAGAAAGGTTTGTCAAAACCAAATACCAGTAGGTATGAAAAACAAAGCAGCTTTATTTAAAGCATGACACGGTAAGAAGAGGCAAAAAACGCAGCATCGAAAACGCGATAAAAATACGTGTAGAAAACGCCCATAACCTAGTTTATATACTAGGTTCAGAAATGGTGCAGAAAATCTTTAGAATCATAAACTAACCAAAAGCTCATTGTAGAAATGTGCATTAGGCCTGTTTCACACATCAGTGATTCTGGTACGTATGTGCTAGTTTTTATACATACCAGAATCACGGACATACGCAGACCTATTGTGATCATTGGATCTACGGACACATCAGTGATTTTTCACTGACCGTGTCTCCGAGTGGCGTACACACATGTCTATGATTGCCGTACGAATACATGTCCGTTTTTTTCTGGATCACTGATGTCCCACGGATCACACTATAGTGTGGTCCATGAAACACATACCAGAAAAACATGGACATTGAAAATAAAAAGCTTTTTAACTGACCTTCTCCAGCGGCGCTCTCTCCGGCCTCTGTTGTCTGCTGCTTCAGAGGCGGCTAATTACTGGCATGCATATTCATGTATTCAGCCACAGCCAACCCGGAAGTAGCTGCAGTGTGGGCAGAAACACAGCAGAGCCGAAGAGTTCAGCACCACGGCCAGCAGGAGCAGGGACAGGTGAGTATATGTCCATGTGCAATCACGGATGACAGATCATGTATCACGGATTGTACATGGACAACCCATGTGTGCCGTGAACAATGGAACACGGAGGGACATATGCGTTTTTAACATGTCAGTGAAAAACGTCTGTGTTTTTCACTGACGTGTGAAAAAAAAGCCTAAGGGGAAGGAGGAGAGGGGCAAGCTAACTTTTGTTAGACAAGCTGTAGTTGTGAATAAAGCTAATTAGTTTACCATATAATACACGGAAAAACGAAATAATTCAAAGTGCTATGAAATTGTGGGAAAAAAAAAGTGCAATTCTGCCATTCTTTTTTAGGTTTTGTTTTTATGAGTTATTTTGCTGTAAAAATAACCTTGCAACTTATTTCTCCAAATCAGTACGATTGTCCAGATTTTTTTTGTTATTTTAGTGGTGAAGAAAAAATGAAAAATTTCTAATAAAAAAATGAGTTAGTGACGCCATTTTCTGAGAAAAGTTACTTTTTCATATTTCTGCCCATAGTGCCCTATGAAGGCTTGTTTGTTGTGCACATGGGCATTTTAATATCTTTTTAGAGTACTTTTGTGGGAAATGTGCTAAACAAAAAAATAGCAATTTAAGTGTTTTTTGGGGGTGTGGAGGGTGGCGGGTTTAACTACAAATAATAAAGTATCTATTTTAGGGGTTTTTGTTTATGGTTTTTGGGGAGGTTAATGCATGGTTTTAATAACTTTATATGTGTATCGATCAGACTTTTTGGAGGGGATACCACTTTTTTTTTTGCATTTCTTTATTTTCATTATTTCTAATGGTCGAATAACAGTAATTGAAAAGATTCCCATCCTGTGAAGCTAGAATATCAAACATCCTCTTTTTCTACTATTTTTACATTTCCAAAGCAGCTGCAAGACCCACATTTATGTACCACTCTCTCCACAGGGAATAGTAAATTGTTGGATCTCAAGTGTCTTGCAAAAAGGACCACAAAATATTTTCATTTCTTTAAAAGGACCTTTCACTGTATATTTTGTATTAGGCCTGCAACACACATCCGTGCCGCCGGCACGTGTTTGTCATTTTTACACGTACCGGCGGCACGGAGACACGTTAAGCAATGCTACCCTATTGTAGCAGGCAGACACACGTAAAACCACACGGAACGTGTGTCCGTGTGCGTTTGTACGTGTGTGCGTTTTTCAAAGCGCTGACATGTCAGTGTTTTCTCCGGCAGCACGGGTCTCACACGGCCCGCACTGATGCCACACGGGTGTAGTGTGGATGCGGTCCCGTGTGACACGCGCCAGAGAAAACACACGTGTCAGTGAAAAAAAAACAAAACATTAACTCACCTTCTCCAGCCCTCCTGTCTCTACCGCTGCTGCCTCTTGCTGCCGACCGCCGCTCATTATTCTCATTTAATATTCACTTCACTGCCTGGCAGCAGCGGCGAGACGGCAGGGCTGGAGACCGAAGATCAGCACCACGGACAGCAGCGCGGACAGCAGGAAGGACCACGTGAGTATGTAAATTACCGGTTCTATGTGTGCTATCGCGGATAGCACACGTAGAACACACGTGGCCCGCATGTACCAGAGACACGTACTTACCTGCACGCAACATGCAGGGGAAATACGTGTCTCTCGGCACGTGCGTGAATATCACATGAGTGTGGCAGAGGCCTTAAACTGAGTGTCTCCTCTAATGGTCTCTATTTCTCCGATTCTGGAAAAGTTTTTCTTTTTTTCTTTTTTCTCTTTTGTTTTTTTTTTCTCCTCCCCTGTTCTATACTTATGCCTCATAGTAGTAAAGAAATGTTCCCTTCAAATAACTAGATGTATGCCACAGGACCCCTAATGGAAGTATTGAAATGTGGAACTTCTGGACTTTATTCAGTGCTCGGATAGGATCCCACCATGTTTGTATCACTCTCAAAATATAAGTTACTAAAGAAAATAACATGTATTAGTATCATCCAATTCACAGTGCAAAATGTGATGATTTTTTGTCAGACATACACTGAGTAAAATCTAAACCATTAAGCATGGAGTGGATCAGTCATACTTTGTGGTTGTGTTGCAGCCAATGGCACGTGGGACATTTCATGGGTAGAAGGGAGAATGGATTCAATGGCATTTCAACAAACTTTTGATGCAAACATAACACCATCTGTAAAAAAGCTGAAGTTGGATGGCTTCTACAAATTTATAATGATCTTAAGCATGTCAAAATCCACAATAGACTTCCTCAAAAGGTGCAACCTGAAGGTTTTACCATGACCCAAGTCCCCTGATCTGAAGATCATTAAAAAAAAAGAGTAGTGCATGCTAGTCGATCCAGGAATCTCACCAAACTGGAAGACTTTTCCAAGGAAGAATGGATAGAAATCCCTCAAACAAAAATTGAAAGACTTTTGGCTGGCTACAGAAATCATTTAGAAGCTGTGATACTTGCCAAAGGGGGTGCTACTACAGTGCCTTGCGAAAGTATTTGGCCCCCTTGAATTTTTCAACCTTTTACCACATTTCAGGCTTCAAACATAAAAATAAAAATTGTAATTTTTAGGGTGAAGAATCAACAACAAGTGGGACACAATTGTGAAGGTGAACGATATTTATTGCTTATTTTAAATTTTTGTAAAAAATAAAAAACTGAAAATTGGGGCGTGCAATATTAGTTGTCCCCTTTAAGTTAATACTTTGTAGCGCCACCTTTTGCTGTGATCACAGCTGCAAGTCGCTTGGGGTATGTCTCTAGCAGTTTTGCACATTGAGAGACTGAAGTTATTGCCTATTCTTCCTTTGCAAACAGCTCGAGCTGAGTGAGGTTGGATGGAGAGCGTTTGTGAACAGCAGTTTTCAGCTCTTTCCAATGATTCTCAATTGGATTAAGGTCTGGACTTTGACTTGACCATTCTAACACCTGGATACGTTTATTTGTGAACCATTTCATTGTAGATTTTGCTTTATGTTTTGGATCATTGTCTTGTTGAAAGACAAATCTCTGTCCCAGTCTCAGGTCTTTTGCAGACTTCAACAGGTTTTCTTCAAGAATGGTCCTGTATATGGCTCCATCCATCTTCCCATCAATTTTAACCATCTTCCCTGTCCCTGCTGAAGCAAAGGAGGCACAAACCATGATGCTGCCACCACCATGTTTGACAGTGGGGATGGTGTGTTCAGGATTATGAGCTGTGTTGCTTTAACGCCAAACATATCGTTTAGCATTGTGAACAAAAAGTTGGATTTTGGTTTCATATGACCAGAGCACCTTCTTCAACATGTTTGGTGTGTCTCCCAGGTGGCTTGTGGCAAACTTTAAATGACAAGTTTTATGAATATCTTTGAGAAACGGCTTTCTTCTTGTCACTCTTCCATAAAGACCAGATTTGTGCAGTGTACGACTGATTGTTGTCCTATGGACAGACTCTCCCCTTTCCTCAGCTGTAGATCTCTGCAGTTCATCCAGAATGATCATGAGCCTCTTGACTGCATCTCTGATGAGTCTTCTTGTTTGACATGAAATTTTTGGGGAACGGCAGGGTCTTGGTAGATTTACAGTGGTATGATACTTTCATTTCAATATGATCGCTTTCACAGTGCTTCTTGGGATGTTTAAAGTTTTGGAAATCTTTTTGCAACCAAATCCGGCTTTAAACTTCTCCACAACAGTATCATGGACCTGCCTGTTATGTTCATTGATCTTCATGATGCTCTCTCTGCTTTAAACAGAACACTGAGACTATCACAGAGCATATGCATTTATACGGAGAATAGATTACACACAGGTGGCTTATATTTATCATCATCAGTCACTTAGGACAATATTGGATCATTCAGAGATCCTCAATGAACTTCTGGAGTGAGTTTGCTGCACTGAAAGTAAGAGGGATGAATAATATTGCATGCCCCAATTTTCAGTTTTTTATATTTTACAAAAATTTAAAATAAGCAATAAATATCGTTCAACTTCACAGTTGTGTTCCACTTGTTGTTGATTCTTCACTATAAAATTTATTTTTTTTATCTTTATGTTTGAAGCCTGAAATGTGGGAAAAGGTTGAAAAATTCAAGGGGGCCGAATACTTTCGCAAGGCACTGTATGTATTAACCACGCAGGGTGTCCAAACATTAGCATAATTTCCTTTATTGTTAATTTAAAAATGCAAAATGTGACTATATGTATATATATAATAAAGGAAATGTGTCAATTTTAACTCTATGCCTTTTAGAGTTCATTTCATATTTAACTTTCTTAACTGTTCACAATAACAGTAATTTCTACGATATGTGCCTAAACTTTTGCATACAGCTTTAGTAGTACAACAAGATAACAAAGTCAATAATTAAGTAAAAAAATAGTTAATCTTGTAAGCTTATTATAACTTTTCTTATTTTTTTTGGTGATCTCTTTGTGGACTCTGTCATGTTTTCTGGGAGTACAGTGAGACTTTTTACTTGCTTAAGGCCACGGGCACACATTGAGTATTTGATGAATGTTTTTACCTCAGCATTTGTTGCCAAAACCAGGAGTGGGATAATCAGAGGAAAAGTATAATAAAATCAAGAGCACCACTTCTGTATTTATCACCCACTTCTGATTTAGGCTTACAGATACTGGAAGTAAAACGCTCACCAAATTCTCAGCGTGGCCACGTGGCCTTATAGCTTCCATTTTTTGCCTTTAGTCCTTCTATTCTATATAATTGCTCATCATTATATCACCGTTTCCTCTGTTTCGTACTGAGTGCTCTTTTGGACTTATATCTGCTTTCTGACTAAATTAAATGACATCTCATATGTATGTCTTAATGTGATTTTATTTATAGTTCATATACAGTATTTAACATCCATATCCAACTAGTGGTGTAAGCATTTTTTTTTACTTAATTATGGACTCTTTAGTTATCTTGGTCAACTATTAAATCTGTAAAGTCTGGTTGTGTATGTTATTATGAAGTATAATGTCCATAAGATTATTTGAGCCATTTTATTTTATTTTTAGTGTTTGCCTGATGAAGATGTGAATGGCACATTTTGCGCTGTGGATTGAATGACACGAATAATCATTCTTCACCTACAAGTGCCAGATTCTTTTGCTATTGTTACCACTGAACTTCTGTGATAGAGGAGAATAAGCAAACACCTACATAAAAGTTCTGGGATATATACCCAGTTAGTTGAATGGAAAATGTTCATACTTTATAGCGGGGGGCTGAGGAAGGAGGCATAACTGTAGAACGGAGGGGCAGAGGAAAAGCAAAAGAGAAAACTTTCAGAATCAGCGGAAATTGATGGAGGCATTCGATTTCTAATTAATAATCCAGTGAAAAGTCCTTTTTAGACCTGTTACTGAGTCAAAAGTATCCAGTTTTTGCTCTTATTCCTGTTGCTCCCCATACTATGGCACTTTTTTTTTATAGTCCCCCATACGGTTCCCTTATATTTAGTGCCAATTTTCATGGCCTTTATCAAGGGAGAGTGGCTTACAAGTTAATAATGCAAAGCAGCCTCAAAATATGCTCCCAGAGAATCCTTTGTGCCATAAAAATAAGACCATAAAAATAATCACTAAATACGAATGAAAAACAAAAATCCAGCTCGCTCTCGTATGTCATTCATATGTAATCATGATTAGTACACCCCGAAACGCGTAGATCTAGTAAATGTTCCTTATATGATTTGTAGTCATATTGACTCCCGTAGACTTGAATTTTAACATTTGGATTGTTTACAAGAAATAATATTGTTTTTGTTCGTGAAGCTGGATTCCTTCAGTTGTATAAGTAAATACTAAGCTTCAGATCTCTGGAACCGCATGGCAGATTCCGTAAAGAAAAAAACAAAACCGGAATACTCAGGGAAACTGGGAAAAAATGGAAAAACTATCCACTTTTGACCTGTTGACAGGTCCTTTATAAAAATCTCATTGTTTGACCATCTTTTCCTTTAAATTATTTCTTCCTGTTTCTACTGTTTGGATAAAATGACTGTAATATAAAGAACTTCCCTACAGCAATCTGTCAGGCTACTGGGAACATTTTCTAATGGCTTTTGAGAAAAAAAAGAGTTGAAATCAGATTGCTTGTTATATGCAGCTTCGTCCTTTACACTTTTTTTTCTACCCAAAAGAAAATGATTGTAACCAAAAACAAAATAAAAACATTTGAGAAAGATTTTCCTGCACTTCCAAGACTTGATTCATTCCAGTTTTGGTGCCAAATATATGGCATTGACACAGAGACGTAATACAGCCATATGAATGCACTCTTTGTATGTTTTTCCCCTGCTTACTTTTGTCAACTGGGCTAGCAGACCATCTCAGATTACTCCGAACTTCTACTCAGGACCAAATTATGGCCGAGCTCAGAAAGGAAAGAGGGCATGAAGATTTGGCAGTACATAAACCACACATTTCTCCCTCTAAGATTTAATAATAAATGTAAGAGGATAAACTGGAAATATTGGATGCCCTAACTGAAACCGGATAGTAGGTGCTATTGCATCTGCTAAATGCCCCGGCATCCTGAGATGGCAGAGTGTTCTAATAGAGTTACCTTTATGACACAATCTCCTTCAGACTTCCTTTACACTGCCTTGTGTCTTAGGTGTTTTAATAGTGTTTTTTACTTGAATTTTTTACTTAGGTTCTTGAATATTTTTATTGAGTGCCACTAACTCAAAAAATAACAAAAATGTCAGTACTAAAATGTTGCGTTGGCAGCTTTTGCAATGTGTTACCATAGACATGGAATTATATGTGTAGAACAGCCTCATACCATGCTATCTGTTAAAAAGCACCGTATTGTGTAGACTAGGGATGATCGAATACCTCAAATATTCGGCTTCGTGAATATTTTTCAAATAGGTCACCGCTATTCGACAAATTGCGAATATTCAATGCGTAATGTAAGTCTATGGGAAGCCTGAATAACAACTATTCGGAACTATTCAGGCTTCGCATAGACTTACATTGAGCATTGAATATTCGCATAGCGGCGACTTATTCGTCGAATATATGCGAAGCTGAATATTTGAGGTATTCGATCATCCCTAGTGGAGACCAGTTCAATAGACAAGATTTTTTGTGCCATTTTAGTTACTAGAAGGTACCTGCAGATTCATGGTTATTAATGATGATCGAGCGTAAAAGTGCTCGCCTGCTCTTTACACGAGTTGAGCAGGTTGGACGCTATCGGCTCGACTTGAGTAACGAGTATAAATTGAAGTCAATGATTGAGCTTTCAGCCCAAAATACATCCATTCATAATTTTTTCTTTTTTTTTTTTATACTTTACATTCAAACACATTGCTTTTACCCCTAGAGAGAGCCATTCACTGGGGTGCCAGCTCCCTTCATTCACTGAAAGGACTCAGTTATCTGTGCCACCTTGTTCATGAATGACACATCTGAGCACCTGTGATACTTGTCCGAGTACCGAGCGTATCCAAGTATCCTGAAGCTCAATCGAGTACCGAGCAGCGGCGAGCATGCTCGTTCATTAATTATGAGGTAAAGCGTAGAATGAAGACAAATCTGCTTTAACAATTTCACTCCAATTTTTTTAGTTTTGTCCTCTTGTTTTTTCTCCCCTCTTTCCAATCGCCATAACTTTAAAGCCTATTTTGTTGCTGCACGAGTTGTAGTTTTCAATGACACCATTCACTTTCCTATATAATTATGCAAACAAACTTATGCAGTAAAAAAAAAACTTGGAATTTTCCAAGAAAAATTTGGGGGTTCATGTCGCCGTTTTCTGAGATCCATAACATTTTTTCTTTTTTTCACTTTTTTTAGGGTGGATACAAAGTTTTGTTCTTTTTTTGTTTTAATAAACTTCACAGACCTAAGAAACACAATTCTAGCATTTAGATTTTTTTGCTCATCACAGGACTTATTGTTCAGGTAAATTACATACTGTGATGGATTAGATTTTGCAATACCACATATGTGGGTTGTTTTGTTCTTTTTATTACAAATAGGGAAAGAGTGCAGTGGTTCAAAATTTTAGCTTTTATTTTCTTCATATTTTTTTAAAATTTTAAAATATTTGTTTTAATTTTATTTTTCAATCACCTTTGGGATTTGAACCTATGATCATTTGATTGCCTATTCTACATACAGTAATACAACTGTATCGGATTATGTGGACAAGATAATGTTCCACTGTGAGGTTAGGCTTCACAGGAAGAGAAAGATGTCAACTGTTGGAGCCCTCTGCAGGCACCCCTGTCTGCCATAATAACTAAGCCCCCCACTATCGCATTGTAGGGGCCTATGGGAGATGGTACTAGGGCACATTGATTGTTCTATTTAACTGCTGCTGTGATTGACAGCCGGATTGAAATAGTTAAACAACAGAGATGGCTCTGATCATTGTTATAGCTCGATGCTGGTTGCGTATCACTGCTGTCATTTCCCAGGTGTGATGCTAGCTCATTTCCTGACATTACAGTACATGTCAAGAAGGGGTTAAGCAGATAGATGTTTTAAATCGGCTTTAAATTATAGATCTTATAAAGAAGAAATAAAGTCATAAGGTATATCATAAGTAACAGTTTTCAGATTACAGGCTTGGATTTTCAGTTGCCCATAAATCCATAAAGAGGACCTGTCAGCTATTGGCATCCTGCTCTGCCACTGTATGCCGTCACCATGCAACTATGTACTGTACCTTACTCCTGACTACAAAGCAAACAGAATTCTCTACAATGAAGCCGAAACCTCTTGTTATTGCAGTAAAATGTTTGGTGGTCGCGCAAGGGTTGGAGGTGGAGCAGGAAGTGTGTGTGGTCCAACTTAAACCAATAGCTGCAGAGGAGGAAGTGATGTCTGAGAGATGTTTAAAAGAGGAAGCCATTATGTTACTTATTGTTAAAGACACGTAGGGCTTGATTCAATGAAACTGGCTTTAATGAGGAGATGTGCTGGGGTCAGACACATAAGCCTCTTCATGAATCAGGACCGCCGGACAAATAGTGTACACCTCTGTGTGTGTCTTGCCAGAAAACCTACTTCAGTGCCTTAGAGTTAGACTTATGTCGTAGTGAATGCTGCCGCTGTTCATCATTGAATGAGTGCAACTGCTGCACCCACCCTGCTGCACCCACGCACGTCCTACCCCAGCTCCACCCACTTTGTTGGAGCCGGGTGAAAATGGCATGAGAATGCCAAAAATCGTAACATTTTAGCTCAGCCGCCGTTTCCTGCAAAAATATGGAGTTTTTTCAAAGTTTTTTACACCAAAATACTGGCATAAAATCTTTGCCGCATTGGGCCCATAGTTTAAAACCAAATTAAAGGCATATATGGACTTCATTATAAGAGTAAAGTGCAACAACTACATATGATATAGAAACAGAGGACCAAAACTTCTTTAAATTTGCCCACATAACTTCATATCACTAGTTCAAATGACTCAATAAGCACTGCATAGAAAATACAAAATAATATATTTTATTAGTTATTAAAAAACAGTGCACAGGGATAGAAAAACATGTAAAAATCAATGAGTTAGGGATCAGGCTGGGGAGAGTTCCACTGCAGAATGCAGTGTCTAATACAAACCGAGCAACCATCTGCAGAGTTCACCTAGTTGTAAACAGCGTACCAGGGTGGGTGTGGGGAAAAGTCCCAAAACATGTTTCGTGTTCTTCCTCGGGGGACCGCGTTCTGCATTCTGCAGTGGAACTCTCCCCAGCCTGATCCCTAACTCATGGGTTTCCTTATCCCTTATGGGAAAGCTTTTTTAGGTAACCATATGGGTGATTGTTGCTATGTCTTTGATTATATATTTATTGCTCTTGGAGCAACATAATTGAGCCCTGATTTATTTACCTAGGGGTGGATGTGTGGAATTTTTTCACTCACCGTATGTCGTTGTCTTGTACAGTATGTGCATTGTGATTTACATGTTTTTCAATGCTTTGTCACTGTTTTTTGATAACTAATAAAATATACTATTTTGTATTTTCTATGCAGTGCTTATTTGAGTCATCTGACCTAGGGATATGAAGTTATCTGGGCAAATTTAAAGACTTTTTGGTCCCCTGTTTCTATATTGGGCCCATAGTGTACAAATTATTTTGTAGATATGAATTTAACCTTTGTCTGGTACCTTGAGGTCAATGTGACCCTATGCAGATTGGTACCACCAGTGATTTTATTCATGGTACCAGACACGGATTAAGGGATCTTAGTAAGAAAACTAAAAGCCCCTTAGCAAGATCCAAATGTCTCCATGGAACCTCATGATACGGCATGGTAGGAAACTAAGGCCAGGTTTAGAGATAACAGAATACAACAGTTTGGGTTTGTTGTTTTTGCATTTTTTTGTGCTTTAATTTTCCTTGTTAGTCAGGCAAGGATGGGTTTAAAGCAACTTGGTTTCTTATATTGGCAAAAAAACCTACCTATATTGTGTGTGTGTGTGTCAGCTGTAGTGCCTTTTATCCCGTGGTAACTTGAAGGTAATACATGTATTTCTCCTAGGCATATTTATATTGTGCCTATTATACACTGCGTTAACTGATACCTATTGTACGGTGCCTCGCTAACACTATCTCGCTGTGGCAGGTTGCTGTGGCAACTGCTGAATATTCTATTTATAAGCAAAACTTCCATTATTGTTTACCTGTCTGGAAGCATACTGGCCATCAAGAGGCAACGAATAATTTACAGGTGAGCATGCAATATGGATATCACAGGGCATATATAGTTCCTACAAGCGTGTATGTGCGAGAAAGCAAATGGCAGAAGACAAGGACATCCTGTTACTGTTCTTCAGGTCAGGGGTTCATGGATTTATATTGATGAAAGTGTATTCTATGATAGTCTGCTATATTCTTCCTTGGTAAGGGGGAATCTCACACATTAGCTGGTGCCATGTAAGGTTTAGTTTTTGCCTGTAATTGGTTATCCACAATTTTTTATTATTCATAATACATGACTATATTATAAAGCATAGACATTTAAAGGGAATCTGTCACCAGGTTTTTACTATGTAATATGAGCATATAATGAGATTGGGACTGAGACATAGATTTCAGGGATATCCCTTATTAGGCTGTGTGCTATTGTTTACTTTTGATTGTTTCATCATCCAGACATTATCAATGCCAGGACTACAGCTCACACAACTGCTAGACTGACCACACCCCCTCCTCTGATAAGCAGCTCGCTGTCAATAGACAATGTATACACACAGCTGTGGTGTGGGTGGGGTTAGCTCTCTGAGCCCTGCTACATGTTACATGTAAACACTCTGATTGTGTCATAACTGCTACACCCAGTAAACTAAGGGATACACCATTGGAATCAAGATCACTTTTCCTACAATATGCTACTGTTAGATGAGGTAACAAAAACCTGGTAACACATTCCCTTTAAATACAGCTCTGACCTTTTTATAACTGCATATCACCTTTATATGATACATTTCTTTCATTGGATGTTGATAATGAATTTGTTTTTGACACTATCAATCTGCTGTCCGTGTAATTCTCTGGTCCAGGTCTTCCAGAGTTAGAGAATCTTTATAACGATATCCATTTTGTCCACTAGAAAGATTGTGCAGATGAACCCCTTCTGTTAATGGGATTTTCAACATGTATGAAAGTGGACTCCTAAAACCCTAAAATACCTAAAATCACAAATGGCGCTGGTACTTAACCTCCCCAGTCTTAAACCGGTCCTCCGCTGCTGCTTGGATCTCAGTGTTTTGGTTGCACCGGTAACGTCATGTCAACAGCGCATATCACCTCTATCACTACTGTGTGAGCTCAGCTGCTGAGCCGAGGTAAAGGGTATGAACCGCCGAGCAGTCATCGTGATATCACAGCTGGAACCCAAGCAGCAGCACTGGACCCAAAGAGGGTGAGTATCTGCTCTACTTGTGATTTTAGGTGTTTTGGAGTGTTTGTGGTCCACTTTCCCTAAAAAGGGAAAACCCTTTAATGTTAAGGGCTAATCTGAGAAGGTTTTCTACCTTGAACACCTTTTACTCAAAGCTCAGAAGAGGCTGATTTGTTTTCTCTTTTGGTTTTACAGCCTTGTTAAAGGCGTAAACACACTTTAGTCACCTTTTTATAAGTTATAATACTTTATTCAACTTAGAACATATGTCTTGGGAGTATTCAGCTTCTAACATTTTATTTTTTTCCATGGAAATATGAATTGGCTGGGAATAAGTTTAAGGGGGAGGAGGGTTTTTCCACTTTAAATTTAAGTCAGTGAAGTGTAGATTGTGCTTTAGTTTTTGTGATGGTTTTTATTGCTCACGTTTACTGTTGCTCAGTGGTTATTATGGGTAACATTCAGCAATGTGGGGAATTGTCACCTTTTACATAGCCCCTCAGCAGATCCACCTGCCTTTGTAAAACAGGTCATACACAGGACAACCTGAAAGGGAAGTGTTTTAAAAATGCTGAAATTATAGAATTACTCTGTAAGCACCTATATATAATTATTAACACTTTATAACTTTATACAAAACTTTAAGGGGTTATTAGCATCTTATAAACTGTTTCTGTATGTAATCCGTATGCAACCTGGAGGTCCTAGAGATCTGCCCTTGCCGGTCAAAATATGATGCCATATCCTAGGGATATGCTATCCCACTATAAGATGGTGGATGCATCACTAAACATGTAGGGACAATAGTTTTAGTTTGAGATTTTCTCTAGTAAAGTTGACAGTAAGTTAAAAATGTCAGACATTTTGGGGCTTTTAGTTACGCGGTTACCTAACAGCCCACAAATATACATGGATATCTCCCAGCATTCTTCTTTTTTTTCTTTGCCCGTCAATATTTGTATATCCTAAACTGACTTTAAAGTTTTTGTCCAATCTTCTTTCAGGGGTGCACCTCTCTGATGCTTCCCAACTTCTTGATTTCTCGGAGGGAGAGCGGGAGTGGTGGCACAGGCTCCGGCTTGACAGTGTTGCGCTTCTGGCCTGAACATTGTTACCATACGAGGCAATATCAGAGCTCATTGGGGCTGTAGAGTGTTAACTAAGATTAGGGGCTAAGATCCCGGCCGCTCTCATTGCTTACATGCTTCATAGAGAACAGCTTTTGAACCTTGCACTTTTTTTGGCCTCAGCGGTGGTTTGTCGCCTAGTCCAAGATCTGTACATAATAACACACAAATAGACTGTTTTCCAAAGAATGAGGGCACAGGTAGATAAAATGTAATATATTTCTGAATTTCTATCTCGGTCACGGGAGGTCGCAGCCTAGATGGGCAAAGCTAGTAACCAATATAAAGACATAAGGGAAGTGGACAAAAGAAATATAAAAAGACTTGTCATTTTTACATAACTTTTAAAAGTGTAAGAAGAAAGATAAAACTGGAAATATACTTTAAGTGGTTTTCTAAAATACCATTTAAAATGGTTCCAAAGGTGAAGCTCTCGTCTCCTCAGTCCCCTGAAATGATCAATTTACCTTTGTTTACTTGGCAAACATGCCGCGGTTTCTTTCCGGTATCTATCAGAGCGTACTTAGCATCTGTGAGACTGAAGCATGTAGCCCTCTGTACACCCAGTCCCACCCACCATCTGCTTGATGTTAGTAGTTTAAACTGACTAGAAAGGGAACCTATTATCATATTGAAATTGTTAAAGAGGCATCCCTGTTGATTCAGTGGGATATTTTCTGTCATTTGTCTGCACAGAAGACAGCCTAAGTGCATGGAGTTTTAGCCGAAATGAGATGATTTTCACAGGTGCATAGATTTGCATCATATCAAGTGCGCCAGTGTGCCCATGCCGCTATGCGTCATTGCCAAAATTTGATATAGTAATGATTAGATATTGGATAGAGTGCGTTGTTAGAGGATCGTCACTTTATTATTGGCATTCAGCCAGAAGGCTTAAATAGAATCCCTCTCAGGTGACAGTCCTTGGGTCTGACCTTATCCTATTCCCATTTCCCTTATGATTTTATAAGGCACAGTATGCATATATATTACAGATCACAAATAGTATTCAGGAACTTTAGCAAAAAGGGCTAAACCCTTAGTAATCTGTAAACATCCTCGTATGTTAGCAAAATCCTGCTTTATTTAAAGCGTTTACCTAAAATAACACTTAAACATCATGTAATTAAAGAGTAGAGGAGCTTAAACATCTTAGGTAACTATCAGAAATTGTCTCTCCTGACTACCACTAACATAGGAATGCTCACGTTAGTGTGTTCTCTATGGGGAGGGTGGAGTAAGCTTGTCCCACACACTTTTGGCATTGTCTTTATTTGTTTGGAAAAGAAAAGGATCATGTGTTTGAATTCAATCTGTCTGATCTTTCCCTATAACATTAACTGTCGGGGTAGAGTCAGGAAGCCCCAATATATATTGATAGTCATCCGGTCTTGGCAAATGCAAATCAGTGAGTTTGGTTGATTTTCTAATATGCATAGGGGCATTAACTGAAATGAGTATAGGGCAGGCCAGTATATCAGTAGAAAGATAATGCCACTGATAAAATACAGATACATTACCAACCATATGTACCATATATATCATATATAGATACCAGGATTTTCATACATAAAGTAAAGCCTGTGCTATACTGGCCTTATGATGCTGAATGTAAGAATACCTTTTGTTCTGAGATTGGAGGTTTTATTTCAGAAATATGTGCAAGTAAAGTTCAAGCAATGAACTGCTATTAGATTGACAGGTGCAACAGGAAGGGAATATGTGGGTCTGGTTTGCTATCTATTCCTGCCCCTGTCTGCCTTCCTGGCCTTAGTAAATGCTAGATTGTATGGGCAACATTTTGAACACGCACCTATCATATGAGAAAAATGACTTGGAAGAAGCCTATACAGTCTAGCATCATCCAAGGCCAGGCAGACAAACGGGCAAGAATAGATAGCAAAACCCAACCCACATACTCCCGCCCCTGTCAATCCAATAGTAGTGCATTGCTGGAACTTTACTTGCACATATTTCTGAAATAAAACCTCCAATCTCAGAACAGAAGCTATGCTTACATTCAGCATCATAAGACCAGTATAGCACAGGCTTTACTTTATATATGAAAATCCTGATGGTTCTCTTGAAAAGATTTTTCCCTTCTCCATAAATTGGATTGTTGCATAGTGCTTGTAAATACAAACATAATGATTTATGTGTATTCAAATTTTCATCTGTTCTTGAGATATTTTGTTTACTGCTCGTTGGCTTGGAGAGTGACCACCTCTGCTACGGTAGATAATAGAACATGCAGAGTGAGTCTCTTATGAGCACCATTTTGATGCTAGCTTTTGTTTGTGCGCTAATCCAGGCCAGTTTCTGTGCTTCGCTTTCAGGCTAGATAGCAGCGGTGGTCAATCTCCTAGGCAGCAAGGTATAAGCAAAAGAAAGGTGTTAAAACTCAAGAATGGCTACAAAATTGTAGTAGGCAGTAAAAGTGTTTGCACTGTTCAACAGTGTCCATTTTTGAAGATGGAAATCACCTTTACCATCTCTTTTAGTAACATGTTTGGAGCAGCAGTGTCATTTTGGTATATACTGACCTGA
The DNA here is from genome assembly GCF_048569485.1 of Anomaloglossus baeobatrachus. Taxonomy (NCBI): domain Eukaryota; kingdom Metazoa; phylum Chordata; class Amphibia; order Anura; family Aromobatidae; genus Anomaloglossus; species Anomaloglossus baeobatrachus. The sequence continues at coordinate 277,668,318 of NC_134353.1, read as the reverse complement.
TAGTTACTGTATAGGAATGTCTAATCTGATATGCTTTCCTATACTATTGGCTAAGATCTGTTCATATCACAATATACGTTTTTCTCTCACAATCAGCATTGATAGTGTAGCAGTCCGTGCCTTACTTTGCATCTATCTGCCAGGTAATACTTCTCCTGTATACATGATATGGAAAGAAAATATTAAATTCCTACAGCATAACTTGGTTGGGTTTACGTTGTACAGTTTCCATTTTAAAGTCTCCAAAAATGGATTTCTTCACCTATAAAAAAAATCTTCCAGCATACCTATGGGTTTGTATAATAGTACATTAGAATAGTCGTATTTTGCAAGTATCCTGAGACCACAGGAAAAGTTAATTTCCTCATTTCCTGAGCCTTGTTGAGGATAAGAGATGGGGATTACTTAGAAATAGGGAAGAGCTTATCATAAGGAGCATGGTGCAAGGTTTATAACAGGTGAATACCAATTATATAAAGAAACCACGGTTTGTAAGGTTGGCAGAGAACAAGGTCAGTGAATTTCCTAGAGACATAAATGTAACATTTTACCTTTTTTAAAGATAAATACAGATTGTTCATGTTTCCTCACTTGTCCAAAATGTACAAATTTGTGTTCACATGCTTATTCATTCAGTGTTTTTAGAATTGACAATAGGAATTGGCCACCATGTCAGGTGCGGTCACTCAGGCAGACCGGCTGTATCAGAACATTAGAGGCAGCCATTGCTTTCCGGTCTGTTTTTAAAATCAAAAACCGAACAAATACATGATTTTACCAATTTAGCAGGAGAGGATGCCTAAAAAACTACTATTGATAGTCCCTACTGTTTTGTATTCTCCCATAGAAGGAAAGCTTTTAGGATATAATTTGCCTCCATAAAGCGGCATGTGGTGGGGCATACCACACATTTGGTTTCTTAAGCACACCAATCACCAGGATTTTCCTATATAACTAAAGCCTCTATATTGGCACTATCAGGCTGATGCTATACATACCTTTAGTAGTCAGCTAGAATGTATAGTTTTTGAAATACAAGCAAGTAAAGTTTGTAAAATTAATAGCTTTTTAATTGGCAACAGTTAATAGCTGGGGTGGGTTTTGATAGTGATTCCCACCCCCCTGCCTCTTATTCCTCCACCCTATCTGTTATTTATGCTAATTATATTATAGAATTGTTTTACTAATGGTTGTGGCTAAATTAAAGTGGCAGAAGAACCTTTCTGATGTCATATCCGTGTGACCAGAAGGGGCGGGGTCCAACATAGCTGATACGAGGAAGCAACATTATTTTTCTGTTGGCTGAGGCCATGCCCTTTTTGGTCATGCAAAATTAAAGGAGCTATCAACGTCTAGGACAACCCTTTCTTGTAAACTGTACCAGCATCGTTCCAACCATTATCTTTACCAGATTGTCCAGAACTTGTGTGAAATTGACTCTTAACTAGAGATGAGCGAACCTGAGGCTTGGTGTTTGGTGTTTGGGTTCGGAATGTGCGTGCTTTACGTATGAAACCATTGCTGTGCTCGGGTACACACGGTGCTCAACCCATTGTAAGCCGCTTGTAGCGATTGAACAGCTCGCACTGGGGGTAGCAACAGCATGATCAGATGTAGTGTGTACCAACAGAAAAAATGGCAAAACCTCGCCCACGTGCCTCTAGAAGTGTTTTGTTTATGGCTGGCTGCATGTGGGCGCAGATCCCAACTGCCCAATTACTGACTTCCATTGGGGTTCAGGTCAAGTCTGGGTCTCAAACCGAACTTTATCTAAAGTCTGACTGCACCCTCCAAACCAAGCTTCCACGGGTCCGCTTATCTTTGTGGCTGATTGCTCTGCCCAGGGCTCTCAGGAAGGAGTGTTCAAAACCTTGACAAAATTAACTCTATAGCTCCCCATAAAGCAGCAACAAAAATCCAGGGAAAAACAGGATTGGTGCTGTCACACGTCACAAGCAACAAATGCGCACTGCTGCACAGTGGCCAAAGCATAAGCAAAGGAGGCACGAATTGGCACAGATGTTACAGGAATCAAGGCCAAGTATTCACTATGAGCAAAAACACAAGAACTGTGGTGCAAAAAGATGCTTGTTGTAACCAAAAGTGTGAAATTTTTGGTTGCAACAAAAGGCAGTTTGCTGAGGGGCTGGAAAATGGTACAATATTAACTGTCTGCAATCAGCAGTGAAGCATGGTTTGGTTTTATTACAAGCAAATGTTGGGAAACTGGTCTTTATTAATGGATTTCTCAATACGGAGAAACACAGACAGATGCTTATCCATCATGCAGTACCATCATAAAGGCATCAGATTAGCTACAAATGTATTATGCAGAGTGACAATGACCACAAACAAACACCCAATGTCATTAAAGGCCCCGTCACATGCAGCGACGTATCTAACAATATATCGTCGGGGTCACAGATTCCGTGATGCACATCCGGCATCGTTAGCGATGTCGTTGCGTGTGACAGCAAGGAACGACCGTTAACAATGGAAAATACCAAATCGTCCATCGTTGACACGTTGTTTCTTTTTAAAAAATCGTTGATTGTTGAGCACGCAGGTTGCTCGTCGTTCCCGAGGCACACATCGCTACATGTGACACCTCGGGAACAACGAACTGCAGCTTACCTGCGGCCACCTGCAATGCGGAAGGAGATGGGAGGGATGTTACATCCTACTCATCTCTGCCCCTCCACTTCTTTTGGGCGGCCGCTTAGTGACGTCGCTGTGACGCCGCACGAACCACCCCCTTAGAAAGGAGGCGGGTCGCCAGCAACAGCGACGTCGCTAGGCAGGTAAGTACGTGTGACGGCTCCAAACGATTTTGTGTGCCACGGGCAGCGATTTGCCCGTGACGCACAAACAACAGGGGCGGGTTCTTTCACCAGCGATATCGCTAGCGATATAGCTGCGTGTAACACCCGCTTAAGAACTATCTTTAATGCGAAGAAAAACAAGGAGTTCAAAAAAGTGATGATATGGTCCTAACTTGGTCTTAATAATGATCTCAACATCATAGGGTCGGTCTGGGAATACATGCAGGGATAGAAGATAAGCCTACATCCACAGAAGATGTGTGGGAAGTTTGAGACAACCTCTTTGATTAATTCCTTGAAAAATGATGTACAAGTGTACCTAGAAGAATTGATGCTGTTTTGAATACAAAGGGTGGTCACACCAAATATTGATTTGATTTAGATTTCTATTTTGTTCATTCACTTTGCATTTTATTAACTGATAAAATTAAACAATTAACACTTCAATTTCTGAAAGCATTCTGACTTTGCCACATTTTTTCCATACCTGTCTTAAACTTTTCACTATATTTTTTAGAATTAAAGTGTTTGTGAATGTTCGGGAGGACAGTCTACAGTCACTTAGACTTGTGGATCCTCATCATACAAAGTGTGCACTGTCCGGATTCCTCAGGTCCAGTGCCGGGAGGGGGCGGTCATGTGACATAGTGTGACCGTAGACTTTCGTGACAAATCTTAATAACCCCTTAACTTGTAATGTGAGTTAAAATAGAATGACAGAAATTGAGAAGATTGAGCGAGGAAGTGCTGCGACTTTTTTCAGTTTTTGGATATTTTCTATAGATGTTCCTTTAAGTCAGTGTTTCCCAAATCGAGTCCTCACAGATCTCCAAAAGATCGGGTTTTCAGAATTTCCTTGTTGCACTTGTGAGAACCCCTGGCAATTTCTAATTTCTTGATAATAATTCTATTACCTGTGCAATACTAAGGAAATCCTGAAAACCTGATCTGTGAGGGGGCTGTGAGGACTGGATTTGGGAAACACTGCTTTATATGCTTAGAGAAGCAGTCATTATTCCTCCTTGTCTTTCAAGAGTTAGAACTTCTTTTTTTTAATTCCATTGACCTAGCCATGTCTTGACTTGTTTCTTGCAGGAGGGGCTGTAGTTTAGAATGACACCATTCATCTTACCTTACAATTTACTGAAAAAAAGAAAAAAAATCAACTACAACAATTTCACCGTTGTTTTTTTGGTTATTGTTGTTACAACATTCAGTTTGCTGTAAAAATGACCTTGTAACTTTGTTATACGAGTCAGTATGATTATTTGACATATTGAGTAGGTTTTTTTTATTTGTTAGTTAAATAGAGTGGTATGAAGACTTGTTTTTTTTGTGGGACAGGTTTTACCGTTTTGCTATTATACAATTTTATGACCGTTCTATTCTATTATTTTTGGCATGTTATCTGATAAAAAAAAATCAATTCTGTTGTTTTGACTATTTTTTTTTCTATTTTGGCATCCACAAAATTTTAATAATTAGTTTGTACGATTATGCATTCAGTGATGCCAAATATATTGATTTATTTTTTTAGATTTTGCTATTTATGTTTTGGGAAAGGGGGGGCAATTAGAATTTGCAGTGCTGAAGTATTGCAACGTAGCATTACAGTCTATTGTAAAGTTGATAATCCTCTATGCAACTTCATTTTAGTACAAACATGTCAGACGTGGGCCTATAGTAGCTCCCATCTATCATGACAACTCCTTGTGCTGGGCGATAGGAGGGTTGCTATCCCTGTATTTTAGTAAACATGTTTATTTCCATTAAAAAAAACTATGTTATAACATGTTTTCTTAGACTGTGTGTTGTGGCGTTTCTCTGTTAGGCCCCTTTCACACGCCGTGACCTCTGTTCAGTGGTCCCGTCGAGGCTTCTGTCCGAACCCCCCCCCCCGCAAAATAGGTTTTGGACACATGCGCCAACGGGGCCATTGATTATAATGGTGCAGACGGAGTCACCATGTACTCTGTTGCTCACCATTTTTGGGAGTATACGCTTTCTGCAGGCGGACACCCATACAGAGTCTATTACATCTGGTTATCCACCTCCAGTAAGCATATACTTCTGAAAATGGTGCAAGACAGAGCATGCTGTGACTCTGTCTGCACCATAATAGTCAATGGCCCCGTCGGCGCATGTGTCCAAAACCCGTTTTGCAGGTGGGGGGGTTCGGAGGGAAGCCCAAACAGGGCCACTGAATGGAGGTCACAACGTAGAGTGTAAGCGGCCTTATTCCTCCCAGAACACTCTCCATATTAGGATAAAAAAATCGGATTGCACTCGGACTGATGTTATTCAACGAGTGCTGAGCTGCAATTTTTTCCTCAGCTGTTTTTGATCTTCGTATAGTTGCATAAAACAGCCAAGCTTCACCAAAGCCAGTCAGTCAGTGCGTGAAAAAAATCGTATAACACTCACAGGACATGTGGAATACTAAATGGATTTCACTCACCCCACATCACTCGCTAACCCTTAAAGCGGTACACAGTCTGGCACTGCAGGCACTGACTGGACAGTGTGGAGGGACACCCACCCGATCAGTAACACCCAGTTGGCAACCAGTTTTCAGAGGTTTCTTGAACATTTATGTTGTCCATTTGGCAGGGATATTTTATTGTGTCCATCTTGTAAGAATCCACATTATGGTCAGTGCAGTAAGTCTGTTCCTACAGAACAATACTTACCACTTACCCATAAAATGGCTTTTAATACAACACATTAAAGCCTTTCAATGTTTGCGAAAAGATGAAGCTCAAGTCATATTTTCAGATAAGTCTGGGTGTCATTTCCAGAGCACCGCGTCATGTTGCCCTGCTTCAGGAAATTGTGATGTGTTTCTTCAAGGTTAATTAGTAAGTGGCATCGTATCTGAGTTGATAAATGTCATGGAGATACATCAACATGGTGCTGTACACTCGCTTATGATAACATACGCTGTCTGTAGAGATGACACAAGCTGCATCTGTAAATATCTTTTAATATGAATTAAGCTCAGTTTGTTATGTTCGCCTTGAAATTACACCTAGAATCTCTTATTTATGGACTACCATGGACTGGATATTTCAGAAGTCTGTTGTTTTCACGTTATGTCTCACCAGTGTTTTTTTTAACATATCCTGTTTCATCTTTATTAAAAGTATAGTCGCCAATCCCAAAATATGTTTTTGCACAATAATCAAAGGGGTTATCACGAACTATTTTATTTTTTTCTTTACCATGGGCCAAAAACATTACTGGCAGGTAGTTACTAACTACCTGCCTGTTCCTGCCTGGCATCAGCTCAGGAGGCAAAAGGAGCTGTGGAAAGAGAAGGCGCAATAGGGTCTTACCCGGTATGACACAAGGGGGTGAATGCAAATAAAAGCACTCACCTGGTAGGGTTGTGCCAGTCACAACCCCTTAACAAGCATATAAGTAGCGTGGAAGGAAGCAGTCCCGCAACGAAGAGGTATATCAGATAGCAGGAGAAAAGCAGGTTTAAATACCGCGCCAAACCACAGGAGTCCAGCTGATGTTAGTAAAATTCTTCCCTTTATTTTCACAGGTCTACGCGTTTCGAGGACATATCCGTCCTCTTCCTCAGGACAATGTACTGAGAATACTCTGTACATTGTCCTGAGGAAGAGGACGGATATGTCCTCAAAACACGTAGACCTGTGAAAATAAAGGGAAGAATTTTACTAACATCATCTGGACTCCTGTGGTTTGGCGCGGTATTTAAACCTGCTTTTCTCCTGCTATCTGAGCTCATGAACTGCTCCTGACAATAATTCTTCTTCCGGATTTGACCTCACATCAGAGCAGCTCTGCTCTGTCGACAATGCATGACTGCTGATGTAAAGCCGAGTAAGCTTTTTGTCAATCATCATGACATTGGCAGTAGAGCCCGATCTACAGAGCAGTGCGGAAGAGAAACGCTCTTGCAACGAGACATCAATGGAATCCACAGAATCACCAGAAGTAGAGGTCGTCATTGGACAGAACAGGCAGGTAGTTTGTAACTATCTGCCATTAAGTTCTTAGGCCCATAGGAAAAAAAATAAGGACATAGCTGAACTTGAGTGGGTGCAGAGAAATGCAACCAAGGTTAATTAAAAGAATGGGTGGACTGCAATACCAAGACAGGTTATTAAACTTGGGGTTATTTAGTTTGAAAAAAAACAAAGGCTTAGGGGTGATCTTATTACAATTACAAATATATGAGGGGACAGTACAGAGACCTTTCTAATGATCTTTTTACACTTTGACCTGCAATGGGGACAAGGGGATATCCTATATGTCTAAAGGAAAGAAGGTTAACAGACAAAGATTCTTTACTGTAAGAGCAGTGAGGCTATAGAACTTTCTACCACATGATGTTGTAATGGTAGGAGAGGCCGGGGTGCCTTTCTTGAAAAATATAATATTACAGGTGATTGCACTAGATTCTCTGATGGAGCGTTGATCTGGGGAACTAGTCTGATTGCTGTATATGGTGTCGAGAAGGAATTTTTTCCAATTATGTGGAGCTTACTCTTTGCCCCATGGGGTTTTTGCCTTATTCTGGATCAACATGTTAGGCTTTGGTTTGAACTTGATGGACTTAAGTCTACCTTCAACCTTAAAAACCATGATACTATGAAAATAGTCTCAGAAAACCCCTTTAACTTCCACAACTGTGTGGCATATGTACTTTCTATACATAGGAAGATGTTTTAATTTGTACATTTAAGATGTTCACACTAAATATCAAGTCTAAAGTTGGCCATACATGTTAACAGCAAATCGGCCAATCACTCCCATTTTGGTGGCCGTAACCCGTTAATAATGTCTATGGAGTCTCATTCCACATGCCAAAGGCAGATTTTGAGGAACAGAAGAATCATGCATGTTATAGTTCAACATGCCCAGTCCTTAAGTAAAATAAACCACTATTTCTCTATCTGAGAACACATGCACACTTTACCATCTTATCATGTACTGTATATGACGAGTTCAGAGAAAATGAGTCAAATTAAAATTGATTAACATCCTAGTTATGAGTTTACAAATATAGGGAGTAAGGCAGCATATCCAGTGAAATGAACCTTTTATTAACCCAACATTTCAGCTCCAGCAAGCTTGTATTCTTACCTTTCTATTAGCAACCTTATGGGTTTAGGTATTTAGTCATCTTAATGTGTTTTGGGTTTAGCAGACATTTATGATTCCAGGTTTTCAGTACCCAGAGTTTGTGACTTAGAAAACCATGTCTGTCTGAATCTGTTCTTGTTGTCCACAACAGTTAATTACAGTGCCGTTTTCTTTTTGTCTTAACCTTGTTGTGGCCATTGAAGTGCTCAGCATAAATGAGTACACCTCCTTTGAAAAGTAAGATTTTAATCAATGTCACTAAGTAAAATAGCAATTTCCAAAACGTTGACTAGACTGAGTTTCATAGAACATTTTTCAACCCATAACGTGAAAGTAAGATTAATATAACTTTCATTACCAAATCTTCAGTTATACTCAAATTAGTTGATGCAAAAATTAATATAGTATATTCCACATCAAAAAACACGAAACCTAGTATTTTGTATGACCTCTATGATTTGTAAGACCAGCACCAATTCTTCTAAGCCATGAAATGAACAAGTTGGTGACATATTACACCATCTCTATATTTACATTCTTTAAGAATGACCTCTTTTAGAGCATGGATGCTGGATGAGTTATAGTCAACTTGTCTCTTCACATTTTCCCATAAGTGTTTCAGTTGGGTTCAGGTTAGGAGACATACTTGGCCACTCTTTGACGCTGAGCACCAGGGGCAGACATAATTGGTGCAGCCTATGCAGCTGCAGATGGGCCCAAGGGGGTATGGGGCCCATTTCTATATCCAAAGCAGGTGGAATTGTGCTTTTTGATGAGTTCTTGCACTGCAAAGGGCCCATATCTTTTCTTGCTCAGGGGTCCTTTTTTGTCTGTGTCTGTCAGTGTATTGCACTGTATATGTGATAGGCTTATTGGTTTATTCACTGCAGGTGACAGATTTGCACATAGACAGTTTAATCAACCAGTGTGAGGACACACCAAAGTCTTCAAATCTTTAATTCTTGGGCATGCCAAATATAGAAATGGTGAGTCATCTAAAACTAGATTGTTGAGCAAGCACACATAACTGCAGAGCAAATAAAACTTACTTTTATGCAATTTAATGTAGCTCCACAGGTTCAGCTTCCTCTACACAAAAGTAACATTAAAGAGAACATGTCATATTCATGCTGCCGGAACAACGAGGAGAATAAATAAGACATTGGCTGTATGATTGCACTCAAGTATGTTTTCCCTTGCAAAGCAGGCCGATGACTACATGTCTTTGTTGAGTAGTTCGAGTCAGGTCTGCGGCAACTTCACACCACCCCAATATCACTGACTGACAGGTCTCTTCCTATGTACACACATGAGGTGAGACCTGTTCGTCAAATGAAGCGGGCCAGGGAGAAACCGACTGGTGACTGGCCTCAGATTAGTCACCCTAGACACCCTTAGTCACCTTGTGTTTGTGACTAAGGACTGAGGTCCGCAACGCATCAGGTGTCCTGCATTTTATCTACATTTTAATCAATGAAATATATGAGAGTTTTAAACATATTATGTTGGATACATACCTTTTCCCTGCTAGACAATATCGGCTTTTCATAGAATGTCTTCTTTGAAACACTGCAGTGTTTGGGCTTATAATGTCAGTAATTTTTCTCGTACTCACAAAATGGTCTTAGTTTCAGTGTTTTGGATCAGATTTCTGTCAATGTTTGATCATTTTAACACTTCGAAACCGATTCACAAAGGTAATATATCAATTACTTGCACCCAGGAGCTACCTCAATTAGTATATCTAAAAATAATTTTATTGAAATTTATTAAAATAACTCAACATTCCACCTGTGAAAAGTGACACACACAAAAGATCCCAGGACCATGGGACAGCCCCAGTAGTTTCTACCAGGGGAACAAAAACAGTTATTCCACACTTCTATCACCTTAGTAGTACTGCCAGGGGGAAAAAATCTCTAGATGACCCTTGCATTCTCTTTCCTCTGCCTGCCAATGGAGATATAACTTAGGTTACGCGCACCCTAAAGGTAAAAAGGTGCCCCCATTCCTCGGCGGCTTACCCTCCTATGATATCCCTGATCTCCCTTGTTATCGGGTAGAATCTAGAGGGTTATACCATCAAATAGTGAGGGAAAATAGAAAAAAAAAACTACACTTATCTGAGATATGTTCGGGTCAAAAGTCCCTTAGCAGTATTTCTCTTTTAAAGTGAGGATGTCCGGGCTTTCCATGGTCCTCAACCCAATAACGTAAAATCACAAAGCCTCAACGCGTTTCTCCCCATTTAATTAATTGGGGTTCATCAGGAGACAGTATTAAATAGATGGCCCAATCCCCTATGGAATAAATAGATATCAAAAACCCCAAATCTAAACCATCATGCAAAATATCCTTAAAGTGTTAAGTCACAGGGGTTACATACCAAATGGCTGTCAGGAGGCTACTCATTCCGCAGCACACACCTCTCCATGCAGATGTATATCATGGACGACCTGCCCTGCAACTAACCATCCTTAAATACCCCCATGTAAAGATAATTGGCCAGGTAATTAACCCGAGTACGCCCACGTGTCCATAGGAACCCTGGATGTTTGTTATACAGCCAATCACCATCCAGGGAAGTCAGAGTCCGCGCCGGATGTAAATAATACCACATGACCCGTCTGGGTCACATGACCGCACAGGCTACGTCACTGGGTTACCATGGATCAGTAACACACAACAAGGGAGACCAGGATGTGACGCACGATCCAATGCCTCGTATATCCGAGCTGGTGCCGCCCACGGGGGCGTTACCCCCGGAGTCACCTGACAGCATAGTTCATTCCCCTCGGATACGGAGTAAATCTCCGCCCCCCTCAGCGTCACAGAAGACCACAGTTTCCCTGGATGGTGATTGGCTGTATAAAAAACATCCAGGGTTCCTATGGACACGTGGGCGTACTCGGGTTAATTACCTGGCCAATTATCTTTACATGGGGGTATTTAAGGATGGTTAGTTGCAGGGCAGGTTGTTCATGATATACACCTACATGGAGAGGTGTGTGCTGCGGAATGAGTAGCCCCCTGACAGCCTTTTGGTATGTAACCCCTGTGACTTAACACTTTAAGGATATTTTGCATGATGGTTTAGATTTGGAGTTTTTGATATCTATTTATTCCACAGGCGATTGGGCCATCTATTTAATACTGTCTCCTGATGAACCCCAATTAATTAAATGGGGAGAAGCGCATCGAGGCTTTGTGATTTTACGTTATTGGGTTGAGGACCATGGAAAGCCCGGACACCCTCACTTTAGAAGAGAAATACTGCTAAGGGACTTTTGACCCGAACATATCTCAGATAAGTGTCATTTTTTTTTTCTATTTTCCCTCACTATTTGATGGTATAACCCTCTAGATTCTACCCGATAAGAAGGGAAATCAGGGATATCATAGGAGGGAAAGCCGCCGAGGAATGGGAGCACCTTTTTATCCTTTAGGGTGCGTGTAACCTAACTTATATCTCCATTGGCAGGCAGAGGAAAGAGAGAGCAAGGGTCATCTAGAGATTTTTGAGATTTTTTTCCCCCTGGCAGTACTACTAAGGTGATATAAGTATGGAATAACTGTTTTTGTTCCCCTGGTAGAAACTACTGGGGCTGTCCCATGGTCCTGGGATCTTTTGTGTGTGTCACTTTTCACAGGTGGAATGTTGAGTTATTTTAATAAATTTCAATAAAAATTGTTTTTAGATATACTAATTGAGGTAGCTCCTGGGTGCAAATGTTTGATCATTGTCAGTTTTACCCATCAGAGTTTCTTCAGTTTTTTTCATACAAAAAAAAAACTGATGGAGTTTTTTCAATCTTATTCCATAAAGCAATTAATAAAAATGGATTTTTTTTGCCAAAACTCCTTGAAAATCATGGATAAAACTTATACAAGAAAAACTGATGCTGGAATGCACCCTTTCAGAGTAAAACATACCTGCCTTCAGTCGTGCAGCCAGTGTTTGATTCAAGCTGCCCAAGGTTTGGGCAATAAAAGTCTGATGAGTAGTTCCTATTAAAAAAAATAAATCTCATTTTTACAGATTAAATTTACAGAAAATGTTGATTGCATTTCTAAATACTTCCATCACTGTTTTGTACCAATTGGTTATTTCTTGTCATTGTCTCCATTTATGTACATGGCTTGTTCCAATATTTTGCTGTTGACCATTGGACACCAGTAAATTTCCCCTTCAATGTCAGACATGGGATTTGACAATTTGGTAGCAGATTTCTGAATGTAGGTTTAGATGTAAATTATGTTTATGTTACGTCATGTTACTCAAAATTAATGCAATGACTCAAGAGAATTGCAGTTTGTCAACATTCTATGTAGATTCTAACAGTGGAAATTTTTATATAGTTGTTGAGAAGTTGAGTTTTTCTTAATATTCAGCATCTCATACAGCAATATAACAAACTCTTAAAGCCATTGCCAAATGTTTCTTGCCATTACTTTCTTCCCGCTTCCTACAGAACAGAAAAACTATTTGCCAAGATAAAAATGTATGCTTATGGAGGATTCGGGGGAGTTAGCCGTTCCCTGAATGCTCATTTGACTGTAAGACATCTCTTGTGTATGGCCTCCTTCACCAATCTATTGACCCCGATCACAACTAATGCTTCCTTAGCACCCTTTCAGTTCCAACTCACCCAGGTCCATCGATGCTGACACAACATGTGAATACTGCAGCCAGTCACTTGCCACAGCAGTGCCTCAGTTGTGTTAACACATCACTGCTACAGCCAATGTAAGGCATAAGAACAGAGGCCAGTGGGGTACTCAGGGATGCTCGTGAATAGAAGCAGTAGAGGATTGGTACGGACAGTGTAGTACTCCTTTTATGTTGGATTCGACAAGTCTTGTAAAGCAGACTTGTCAACTGATATATCTTATGCTGCTGGTTTAAGCCTATATCTATCTATCTATCTATATATCTATCTATCTATTCCTATTGAGAAATAGGAATGAATACCCCACCTTTCTCACTGTCATTTATTGAAAAACTATTGTTTAAATATTGTAATTATTTTAAAAGAATCCAATGAACATTATTAAAATTATCAAATTTTTTCTCTTAGACTACCCAAAATATAATAAAGATAATCAGTGTCTAGATGTTGCTGTTACATAACTGATATGGGGTCTTTTACTATTCTTTTCATCCCCTCTCAGGACATTTACTTAATGTGTCCAGTGCCAGTATAATGTAGGAATAAAATAAAGTATAAAGAAGACTTTTTTGTATAATGATTGTTATTGGACGGCCAGCTCAACAGAGAGAATCAGGATACTGCTCCAGGTGAAGAGTATCTAGTCCATGGCATTGATTTACTGACCATGTGTGACCATCAGTGCTAGTCACAATGTGGTTTTAGTAGGGAAACCTAAAGCAGCCATGATATCATATTTGGGAACAGGGATTACGTTTTTATTATTCCAAGTGAAAAATTGCTCTGTTTTGTTTGATCTAATAAAGAATGAATTATTTGTGTGAAAACCCCTGCAAACCGGGAATAGACAAAGTATTGTGCACCTTAGAAGCCCAGGAGTTATTTTCTGTAATTTTTTTTCCATTTCTTCTGAATGCGATGATCTAACTATAAGCTTAGAAGAGGAATACATATCTGAGCTTTTATATGTTGCTTCTAAGTAACCAGAATGTAAATTATTGGCTAAATTCAAAGGTCCTAATTGTAAGTGAAGCCCAAATCAAGAGGCTGTTGACATTATTATAAGAGATTCGGCTGGCTAATTTTCAGCTGTAGGATGCCAAGAGTTTAAGGCCTCATGGTATTATTTTTAACAGAGTATTTGGAAATTGTCACTAATGTGTATGCACTTACTGTATTCATCGGCTGAAGAACAAGTGAATATTGTGCTCTTTTACTGTGAGTGCCATCTATCCGTACCGGTCTGGTCTTTAGATGCTTCTATTTTTTGCCTAGAAATAATTTCTTTTTCAAACAGAAATTACAATCTTAAATGGAAATGATCACCAAATTCAGAACAATGACAGAGAGACAACCAGATTCCAGTCTGTATCTGTTTGTATTTTTTTTACGGAAACAATAACGCAACCTACTGAACTATTTTTCTGGCTCTTTTTCTAGTGACTTCTAACTTAGCTACTAATGCAAATTTGAAGCTAGCCTAATCTGAGATGGAGTTGGTGCTAAGGACCTTTTGCATTGTAGATGTTTTCATGTTGGAGAAATTGTGATTGCTGGATGGGTTATTGCTGCACCTTTAAAGTTACATTGGCGAGCTGGTCAGTCCCAGAGAGGTTTCCTATGGTGTCAGATTTTGGGAAATTATGGCCAATTTATCAAGGTTGGCATTTTTCTGGTTGGTCTTAATGAAAGAGCATGGTGGAGTCAGATGCTCCTGATTCAAGAATTCAGAGTTTCTGACAATTGGTGTGCACCACTCAAGAACTCTTACACCAGACCCTGACTGGAGTAAGATTTCTGGCATAAAGAAATACTACTGGCACGCCACAGCTTCACCAAACTCTGCTCATTTTAGCACAACTGGAAGAATCTGATGTGAAAAGGCCAAACGTTCCCAAATTTTTGCACAACTTTGAGAAATTTCCACCAAAATTTTGGCAAAATTGCTTTAATGAATAGTGGCTCATGACTTTTATTAGGGGTTGATTTTAGCCATTTTGAAACCATAACTACTGTATGTTCCCACGATGAGTATTTAGTGAGCTTTTGATGTTACAGAAGTTATACATCTGTCAGCTAAATTAAGTTACTGGTGTATTTTTCATTGTGTTTTTAGGTACATTTTTTAATGTGTTTTTATCGCGTTTTTGACATTATATTTTTGTTTCTTTTTGGTATGTCATATTTTCAATAAATCTGCTTTGACAAGATGTTATTAATATAGGCATGTACATATT